>NW_003852441.1:562503-578653 GCF_000181295.1 Otolemur garnettii | reverse complement strand
GCCTGCACTCACATGCACACACACACCTCCTCTACCACGGCCATGCCATCTGGAATCTGTCTGTTCCTTCTAGCAGACATCGATTAGAGGCTGCCAAGCCACTGTAGAAACGTCCCCTCCTCCGACGCCTGGGAACACAGGATGGCAGCACCTGCCTCTTGTTTTTGATATCATAGGTGCATAAACAGATTACGTGGCCCAAAGTGAGGGTATGCATACTGATTTGCCACAGAGCCGCAGTCCCAAGGCCATGGGAGAGTGCACCA
This sequence comes from Otolemur garnettii, assembly GCF_000181295.1. NCBI lineage: Eukaryota > Metazoa > Chordata > Mammalia > Primates > Galagidae > Otolemur > Otolemur garnettii. Next base: position 578,387 of record NW_003852441.1, on the reverse strand, counting down.
ACTGAGCCCCTCCCACACTGGGGTGATGCAGCCCTGTCTCTCCTGGCTGGGTTCCTCCCTATCTCCCCAGGTCAGGACCAGGGCAAGGCAGATCCAAGAGCCCATCTGGTTATGATTTTAGGGACTGGGGCCAGGCAGGGTCTAATCTGCCCCACAGCAGGACCTTGGGTCAGGAAATGACCCAGAGGTGGCCTGGTGGGACCTTTCAGGGCAGAGCAATTGGATTTACAACCAGGCTGGCCCTTGGCATCCGCATGAGCCTGGTCACTCCAGAAGACCCTCAAAGGTGCAATGGCAGAGAGATGAGAGCCCCAGGCTTTAGAGGAATCACATTGAGAGGATTTACCCAAAACCATGCTGGCCCACAGGCAGGAAGAATGGGCTCAGCCCTCCTTGCATTGCTCAGGCCCCCAGGAGGGGACAGGAGACTTTCCAGTTTTTATTCCCAAATGAAGAAAGAGAAAGGGGTGGCCTGCTAGGGCTACAAAGATTCCAAGATTATGTGAGGAGTGAGGAAGGAATAAAGTGGGGGGGGGGCAGAGCAGCCACACAGGTGTGAAAAGAGAAGGAGAGAAAGGGGATATGAGGAGTAGGGGGAGGGGCGGGTGGCCACTTCCCTCTCTTTCTCAGCCTGGATCCACCACAGACACCTTTCTCATTCAGTGTCTGGGGACTGAGCCAGGGAGGAGGACAGAAGAGGGCAGCCTCAGGAGCCAATCATCACAAACCATCACCTGCCCAGAAACTTGGGCCAAAGCCCCTTCCCCTACCTTTGGGACAGCTTGACCCTGCCCAGGGAAGAAAGCCACCCAGCTGCCATGTAGAAGGCTAGCTAGCACCCCACACCCAGCCCCTGCACACTAGGCTTGTCATAGCTGCCTCCCTTCCCTCCTGGATTGGTTACAGGCATCCCTCAGAGGAGAAGTGCACCTGCCCTCCTGACCCACTTCAATCCCCTCTGGTGGCTCAGGTACAACATCACAGGAGACACTTGCTGTGACACTGACCAGCAGCAGCTCCTGGATGGGTTAGCAGCCCTGCACCTCCTGCCCCCACTTCTGCAGACAGGCGCAGGCCAGACCGCCACAGGTCTGCCCAGGTGGAGACCCCTCTGCCCGATAGCCCTGGTTGCCCCCACCCCCTCCCTGCCAGTCTGGGCATGTTTATGAGCCCAGAATCTGCAAACCCAGGACCACTCTGAAGGCTGTGACTCGTATATCTGCACAAATTACATTTCTGCTTTTATTAGTCCCAGATCACTCTCATTTCCTGCTGAGTGTCCTGTGGATATCATTAACATTTCTACAGCTTTTTTATTTTTTATTTTTTTCACATTCTCCAAAATGCATTACCAGAAACATTATTTAAAGAGAGAGGACAGAGAGAGAAGAAGAGGGAGGAGGGTGCTATCACCAGTGTCCCCTCCCTGCCTGCCCCCTGTTTAATCGGTCCAGCTGCTGTGTCTTTTAATTTAGCCGAGCCGCATAACAGGCAGGCTTTCCAACACACAGGAGCAGCTGGATGCGGTGAGAGCATCTATCTCTAAGAAAAGACAGTTCAATTAAAATACGAGAAGCTCAGTGCCTGATGGAGAAAGCAGGCAAAATGCTCACCCCAGCAGCACCCTCCAACCCCAGCAGAGGGAGGGAAGCAGGAACAAAGGCCCAGGCTGCTGCTCAGAGCCACCAGGTCCTGCCAGAGAAAATGGGGCCTGCCTCTTTAAGGGCTGCCTCAGGCCCGCCTGGGCTCTGTTGTTATTAATTATTATGATTATGATTACTTTTCAAGAGCACCAGGAAAGGACATAGAGGGGGAGAGGAAGGCATCAGAAGAAGAGGGGGTTGAAAAAGGCCCCCTTGCCAGAGGTCACCTTTGAACCTAAGTGGGAGAGTAGCCAAAGGGGCAGGGTGTAGGTTTAGTCTCTGGCTTAGGCTGGATGGAGAAGGGGTGGGGGAGGACACCTCCTCTCACTAGACTCCCTGGGTCCAGCCCACCTCTTGCCTCAAGGGTCCTTCCTCGCCCCTACCCCTCTTCCCAGATACTGGTCCAGACCTTATCTCTAAAGTTCTTGCTGAAACCAGATGGCAGGTGGGAGGGCAGGAAGGAAGAAGTCCCAGGCATCCTCTAAGCACCAGACACAAGGACACTTGAGCCTTAGAGCCACCTGGCCAAGTGAGTTTTCTGCGCCCCAACATGAGAGGAGTGTGAGCTCAGCCCATTGTACCCAGGGTCCCAGGACTTTCCTGACCTCACCCACCAAACTTCTGCATAACCAAAAAATAGTAAGGGAGGCAAGGAAGCAAAGGATGGGGATCCCAGGAGATCCCCCTCTAGTCTGAGCCCAGCAGCTAGACCCAGGGCACAGCCCTTCTGTCAGGCAAAGAGCCCCCATCCCTGTTTTGCCCCTCTTACAAAAGAAAGTGAGGTTCAGAGGAGCAAGGGACCTGCTGAGGACCCCAGGACAGAGCCACACCAAAGTTCCTCCATAGGACGCTGAACAGCTGCAGTGACCAGACCAAGAGGGGACAACCCCTTGCCTGGACTCCATGCCAAGAATCCCCATTTTACAAGCAGGTACCCTGGGGCAGACCAGGAAGACAGAGGTACTGTGGGGTAATCCACACAGGGCCCTCACTTCTATCCTTATCTTCATTTTTTTAAGCAGCCAGGCCCACCTTGGATAGGTCCACCCATAGGTCATGATAGGCACTAGCCAACTGCTGTCATCACAGCAACTACTGTTCCCTGGGAAGCCTCAGGGAGAGGTCCCTGAGCCCAAAGTCTCTCCAGATTCCAGGTTGGGCCCCAGTCAAGGAAATGGACACATGTGGCCAGAGCTGCTGCAGCTCCCTGGGCCCTAAGGGAGCCCAGCTGGGAGGCACTGGCTGGGAGTTTTTTCCTCAGAGAGGACACAAGGAGGGGGAGAGAGAGGAGAGGAAGAGGAAGAGAGAGAAATGGAGGGGGGAGTGTTCTGCTCCTGGCCAGTGGCTATAGCTCTGAGGCCCACGGTGCCTCCCTGCTACTTACCTAAGGTGTTTTATCACCCTTTTCCTGATTTGTAGCTGCAGGGAGAAGAATTAAAAACCCAACTCACTCAAAGCCTAGGAACCTGGAGAACAAAGAGGAATGTACCAGGCCTCAGGAGGCTGGGGAAAGGGCGAAGGGATAGCCTACAAGGAGTGTAGAAGGTGGAACCACCTCTGGCCTACTCATCTGCTGTGGGTGATGAGTAAAGATATGAGACCCTGATTAAAAGGCTAAACACCAGCTAGATTCACTCCTGCCCTACGGGGTCCATTCTGTGTCCTCAGGGCCTAGCTTGAATGGGAGGAAGGGATGAGTCTCCAAGGGATCCACAGAACAGGCCTCTGGGGCAGGTTAGTGTCCATGGGCCAGCAGAGAAGAAGGAGCTAAGCAGGAGCTTGTCAGGAGAGGCTGGCTTGGGAAGCAGAGGGGACCATTTTGGGACATAAGGGACCCCAGAGGACAAGACAGCCCCTACCCCAACACACAGCCTTTCTAGAAAAGCTTCTTTCTAAAAGTTAACTGCCCCTTGGCTCAGTGCCCACGACTCAGTGGTTAGGGCGCTAGCCATATACACCAAGGCTGAAGGATTTGAACCCGGCCCAGGCCTGCTAAACAACGACAACTTAACAATAATAAAATTGCTGGGCATTGTGGCAGGCGCCTGTAGTCCCAGCTACTTGGGAGGCTGAGGCAAGAGAATCACTTAAGCCCAAGAATTTGAGATTGCTGTGAGCTGTGATGCCACGGCACCCTACCAAGGGTGACATAGCAAGAATCCATCTCAAAAAATTAAAAAAAAAAGTTAACTGCTGGCTCGGCGCCTGTGGCTCAAGCAGCTAAGGTGCCAGCCACATACACCTGAGCTGGCGGGTTTGAATACAGCCAGGGCCCGCCAAACAACAATGATGGCTGCAACCAAAAAATAGCCAGGCGTTGCGGTGAGTGCCTGTAGTCCCAGCTACTTGGGAGGCGGAGGCAGGAGACTCGCTTGAGCCTGAGGTTGCTGTGAGCTATGATGACCTCTACCCAGGGCAACAGCTTAAGACTGTCTCAAAAAAAAAAAAAAAAAAAAAAAGAGGCTGTGGGGAGAAAAATAGGGGGCCCCAGCACCCCTTCCTGGTTGAGCCTAGGGACCCCTGGTGAGGCTGAGGGGCTCAGGGCTCTTTGGAGGGTGTCTGATTGGGAAGCAAAAGCTCTGGACTTTCTAGGCATTTGGTAAGCCCCCCCATGAAGCCCACCAACGCTGTTTCCTCTAGGGACCCAGAAGTGATGGCAGCTGAGACCTACTACACTGAGCCACTTGGATGAGACCCTCCTCGTAAGGCCTAACCCACCAAGAGGACACTACACCCACCTGCTCTCCCCTGGACACCGTGTGTGTCCGGTGCTGTGAGAGGTTCCCTGACGCTAAGTTGTGTCTCGCTTTAGCCCCCTCACCCAGTGCCCATGCCTGGTATGCATGTGTCCATGACCCAGAGATCCTGGCCATAGTGTAGGGCCAAGGGCAGACTTGTGAGGTGTGTGCCAGTGAGAAGAGGTTCGGCACAGCTGCCGGCATTCAGGGTCCTCCTGGGGGAGGCTGTCAGGAACACAGTCTGCCTTTTAGCACCTTTGTACTTATCAGTATCTTGTGGACAATTACTTTTTTCCAATCACTTTATTCACTATTGAACAAAAAGCATCACCACCTCTCTCTGTCTCTATCAAAATGAGGAAAAGAAGGTGGGGGCACCTGGATGCAGATAGCTAAGAGGGCTGGGGTGTGATGGCCCAGGCAGTCCTGAGTGCCCCTTACACCCTCCCCTTATTTCTTCTCCATAGCACTTACCTTCTTGCAGTAAACCCTGACATGCTTTTATTATTGGTCACTACTCTTTAGAAGGTAAGTTCCATGCCAGCAGAGGCTCTTGTTCTAAAGAGAAGAGCCCAATTGGCCAGAACAGTAAATATGTGTTGAATGAACAGTTCAATTCATGTAGTAAGCCCATGAAAATATCCAGGACAACCAGTGAGATGGAGGTACAGAGCATGCTGCAGCGGGGGGTGGGGGGTGAGGGGTGGCAGCCACAGCACCACTTCACTCATTTGACAAACGACACCTCCCCGAGGCCAGCAGGTGATGCTCCTGGGTGTGGGTGCATGCAGCAGCCCCATCAGCTCCAGCACTCAGATGCTGTGCAAGAAGGGGTGTCAGAGTTTCTGAGGGTTTTACTTTAGAAAGCAGGTATCAGTGGGAGGCCAATGCAGGTGGATTGCCTGAGTTCACAGGTTCGAGACCAGCTTGGGCCAGAGCAAGACCTCATTTCTAAAAACAGTCCCAGCTACTTGGGAGGCTGAGGCAAGAGAATTGCTTGAGCCCAAGAAGTTTAAGGTTGCTGTGAGCTGTGATGCCAGGGTACTATACCGAAGGCCACAAAGTGAGACGCTGTCTCAAAAAAAAAAAAAAAAAAAAAAAAGTTAACCAAGCAAAAATAAACACTCCAGAGTTCAAGAGAACCTGTCCATGGCTGTATTTCATCATAAACTCCTGGGTGTCAAACGCTGATGCAGACAGGACTTTGCATGGGCAGTGGCACAGCTTTGTTGGGTGAGAATTTGGGTACCTAGTGGGTGCTCAGTGGCACAAGGTAGTTGCTCAATGTGAAGTACTGAGAGCAGGACGAGCATCCAGGATGTTCCTTGGTCCCAGGAGGAACTCTGGGTCCAGCATAAAGCAGTTAAAGCCCTGGTGGAGCCCATTTCTGCTCACCTTTGGTGGAGGTGGGGGTGGGGAAGCTGCATGGCCCCTGCTCTCCAAAGGCAGACAGACACACAGATGACTGCTGTGGTGTCCTTGAGATGAAGTGATACCCAAGGGGCCATGGAGGGCGGGGTGAGGAAGTGATTGGGGGAGGCTTCACCATTTGAGAAGGGGGTGAAGTGGATGAAAGCAGCAGCCCGGGTGAGGGTGGAAGGCAGCAAAGAGCAGGTGGGGGCAACTGCATACTTCCCACCTCTGCCCAAATCTCTAGGTCTTATCCCTTTTAGGTGGCGTGGCTGCTGCAGCCAGCAATCAATGTCCTCTGTCCTCATGGCACCAATTCCTGGCAATCCTACAAAGTCACTCCCATCAGTCAGCTGTCTGCGTCACGCCCCCTGGATGGCCACTCTCCTGGGTGCCTCTGGGGCCCACTAGTGTGAGGCCCAAAGGAGAGGTGCCTCTGCCAGGCTTCCACATGGTGTGGCCACAGCCCCCTCCTGGCCATGAAGACTAGCTGCTGAGAGCAGTGAGCCCCTAGAAGCCACCTTCTGTAAAGCACATTCTAGGTCAAAGCTCCCCCTGGCTCTGTAGAGGGATTAAAGAAAGCCCAGAGAGAACCAGTGACTTATCCTGGGGACAGCGGACCCCTCTACAGTTCTGTGCCTCAGAAGGGCCTGTCAAACAGGAAGGGGAGACAAAGTCTTCTGTGACACCCCAACTTCCCCTAGGAGTCAGGGGAATGTGGTGCCCTTCCCAGCCTATGCAGAGCCACCCCGGGCCTCCCGGCCAGGAACACCCTGGGCTGCAGTCACCCTGACAGCCAGGGAGGCCCCCTGAAGAACAGCCCCTCCCAGCGCTGTTCCACCTGGGGGAGCCAGGGAATTGGCACCCCTCCCTCCCCAGCCCCCAAGGGAGGAAGCAGCCTGTCACGCCGCCACGGCGTGTCAAATCCCCTTTCTGCCTAATTGTGAGACGGCAGCGTTTAAAGAAACCCTTTTCTGGCCGCCTGCCACACCACAAACTGCTTGGTATAATTTTATTATTAAGGAGAGAGAAAAAGAGGGAGGGAGTGGAAGGGAGAGCAAGCGAGAGGGAGAAAGGGGAGAGAGGAGGAAATTGCTTGGTCCAAGTCAGCTGGTGGAGTATTCTGCTCAATGCGAGAGCGGCCGGCTTTCCAGTTGGCAAGCTGACTCCGTTAATTGCGCATTCAGTCTCTACTTAGGGTAATTGAAACAAAGCGGGGCCGGCTCTGACAATTAGGGTCTGCGACTAGGCCGTTAACTCTTTCCGCAGCCGCCCTCACCCGCCCTAGGCGCCACGGCGCCCTTTCAGGTGGAGGAGGACTACGGGGCGCCCCGAGAGGGCCCACCCCCGACCCGGCGGCGCGCACTGCGGCAGCTCCCGGCGTGCGACCCAGTGCCAGCAGGGTTAACGCGGCGCCGCGAGGCCTGGAGCCCAGCTAGGGCCAAGCCGAGGATGGGGGAGCCGCGCGGGGCGTGGGGGAGTTGTTTGCGGCCTCTCCGCCCCTCTGCAACAGATGTTTCAGCTGTGTAAGACAAAGGCTGAGCGCCTGCTGCTGCCGGGAGAAAATCCGCAGGACTCCCTCAGGGGCAGGTAAAATTTCACCTTCTATTTGTGTTGCCCCCTCACCCTCGCTCGCCCCCGCCTTGTTTCCCGGCCTCTGCGCCAATCCGGAAAGCGCCACCAAAGACGCCGCGCCACCTCCTCCGCAGCCCAACCCGCTGACCCCAGCAAGGTCACCATGACCTCGGGCCCCGCCAGCAGCGTGCCTGCCGGTCCTCCGCCGGCAAAGGGCGCCCCCCCCCCCGCGCCGCTCCCCTCCTGGGCGCCCCCCGAACGCGATCCACTGTCACTGAAAGTGCCGGGAGGGCGAAGAAGGGGGCGCTGCACTTGCTACGCAACGGAAGCGGCCCTGGATGCTCCCCTCCTCCCTCCGCCTGTGCGGGGACCCCGGGAGGCCGCGACCCCCCCCCCGCCCCAATCATTCATCTCCCTGATTCCCTCTGTAGCCGCCCTCGGAAGTCAGCCGAGTGAAGCAGCTGTTCTTTGCACACTCCACTTGACCAAAGATGATGATAAATGAGGCCGGGGCTGTGTCGGGGACGCGGCGGCGGCGGGGGGCGCGCAGGGCGGGGCGTACGGGCCGCAGCCCCTTCCTCACGCCTCGGGAAGGGCGAGGACGCGAAGGACAGGCCGAAAGGCAAAATCAAAGGACCGCGCTGCCCTCCCGGCGCCCGGCGAGGCCCTGGTACCCAGCGGTGTGGAGGGACCGAGGGGAGAGGTGCGTCCAGATCTCCGGGCCAAAGATCAAGTCCTCCTCTTCCCTGCGACCACCGCAGCCCCGCCCCTTCTCTAAGCCCTGCTTCCCCTACAGCCTGAGTTCCCGCTGCGCCCTCAGCCCCTCCACCCCTGTGCCTCAAACCTATTAACGGTCGTAAATAATAAATAATGGAGCGCTTCCCTCCAGCCTCTCGAGGCTGCGGGCGGGGACCGCTGACAGATGCGCCCCATCCTGGGGTGGGGACGCCCACCGGCCGGGTGAAGAGGGGCCGGGGTGCGCGGCCCCGTACACGTGCAGCCGCGGCGCGCAGGCGGGCACTCCGCCCGGCGGAGGAGGGGGAATCCCGCTCTGCCCTCCCCAACGCCACCTCCCCTGGAGTCCTCTGGCACCGAACGAGGCGAGAGAGCGCGCGCGAGCTTCCCAGCCGGAGAGTGTTATTTTTAACCTGCCCCCCTTTCTATATCTGCCTCTCGGGTTTGCGCGCGCGTCCGCCCGCCCGCCCGCTCCACCAGCCTAGGACGTGGGCTCCTCACCTCGCTCGGCGGCTCCGGACTCTGAGTGCCTCGCCCGGCCCGCGGCCCCCGCCCTTGTGCGGGCATCGCGCGGCTAAATCTCAGCCTGGAAAGGACCGATTAGGAGCCGCGTGCCTTTCTGCGAAATATTGGAACCGGGTGGGATGGGGGCGGGGAGCCCGGCGCTGTCGTCCCCTCGCTTCCCTCTCTCCCTCCCACCCCGCGCGGAGTGGCTGCAAGAGGCGGCTCCTGCTCTACCCTTTGCAAAAAGGGGGCGGCCGGCTCGGGCCGCGAACCCTCCTTTGGTTTTCAGCCTTCTCTCAACGCCCACCCTTTTTCAGTCATCTACGAAGCTGGAGCTTCTAACACGCGGACCCTCTGGCGCCAAGTGGGGCGCTACCCACCCCTCCATCTCCAGTTTGCTCCCTGCCACTGCAAACAAACACCATTTAACAGTAGCGGGCCAGCTGTACCAACAACCTCAGGGGAGACCCCACCCGTGCCGATGCCGTCCCAGGGTCAGACTCACTTAGGTCCTCCCTCTCAGCCCCTTCCCTGGGGCCCAACAACCCAGACCCCTCCACCCCACCCAGGCCTCAGGAAGTTAATATCTGCTCCCATTACCCTCCTCTCCAAAGGCCACCCAGCAAAAGTCCAGCCTGTCCTTCCCCCGCCAAGGGGAGCAGTAGAGATGCTGGCTGAGCCCAAAAGCCCCCTGGAACTCTGACTGGATCCTTCCATCACTTGACATTTTCCAGACTGCTCTGTGCCCAATCCTGGAGGCCCGCAGGCAGAGGGCCTCAGCACCTCCCTCCTGAAGGAGGTGGGCTAATAGACCACAGGCAGCACAGAGAAGGGGAGACTGGGGGAAGTGCTGGGCTGGAAAGAAAAGAGAGGGTATTGCGGCAGCCAGGAGGTTGTCTAGGAACCTGAAATGGAGTTCTCCCTGAGGCTTGGCTGCCCCCCTCCCCCAAGGGAGCAGCCTCTGATGGGGGTTGGGGGGTACCTCTTCTTACGGAGAGGTAAGAGTCTGGGTGGTGAATGGTGAAGATACTAGGCTGGCTGACACCCTTGGGCTAACGCTGGATCTGGGAGGCCCCACATTGCTCAGAAGAGAGGAGAGGGGGACAGGGCCTCCTGAGCACAAGCAGGGCCTGGCTTGGCAGTGTAGGGGTTGTCCAGGGGCTTCTGCCCTTAGACACTGTGCTCACAAACTCCCTCAAAGTTCTCATCTCAGTGACTCCCAGGCTACTGGAGCTAGTGTAACAGCAGCACCAAGGCTGATGCTGTCTGGCCCCCTTATAGGTGCAAGGTGCCTGGATAGATTTTATTTCTAACCCTTAAATTGCCCTTCCAGGAGATGACGTCACCTCTCATTTCACAGACTTGGAATCTGGGCTCCCGAGAAGGGAAGGGGCCATTCCAAACTCCAGCCTCTGGAAGCCTGCTTGGTCCCCTCCCAGCAAGGCTTGGCATGAGCCCCAAGGGTAGGGCCTCAAACTGGACATCAGGGAGTTGCCTGAGGGGCTTCAGGGAATACAAGAAGCCCAGGGTGTGGGGTAGGGTTTCCATGAGGTCCTTGGTTCTTTAGAAATTTCAGAAAGCTGGTTTTCCTGGGAGAAAGAAGGGGGGGACACTTGGCAGGGGGCAGAAGAGAGGTCACAGGGCCTATCATCAGAATCCCCCCACCCACTTGGCCAGGCCCCCTATTGAGGGCTCCCATATTGGGGTTTGGCTCTTGGGGCTATAGAATTACTATGAGGTGTAAGTCCACATGGGTCTCCTTTATTCATCCTAGACCAAATATAAATCTCACATAGCCACATACCATTACTTTTCAAATCTGCGGAGCCACTGTTGTGATGAATAAATTACAAATCCATTTAGGGCTTAGCAGCTTTGGGCAGTTACTCCCCTCCCCCCAACAATAAACTAACAACTCCTATTTGACAGAGACCCTCTGGGCCTGCCTCCCCAGTGGTCTAGCTGTGCCCAATGCTAGAAAGGGAGCTTCCATTTTTACTGTGCCTTAGATGGACAGCCCCCAGCCCCCAGATCTACCTGGGTGGGGAGGATCCTGGCCAGCCCTGAAACACAGGGCTCTGTGACCAGGTGCATCCCACACTGCTCAGGAGGCAGGCCACAGGTCTGGAAGCCACTGGGGAGGCTTTCCTCAAAACAGAGAATGCATGCCTTTGGTTTCCAGCTGCAGCTTCATCTTGTATCTGAGTGGACAACTGGCTGGCTCCCCCAAACCCCAACAACCATAAACGTGGTGAGAGTTAAAGTGGGGGGTCAAATGTCATGGTCTGCCCTGCTCTTTGTGAACAGAATACTTTCTGCCTGTATTCTGTGCACTGGTTCTCTCTTCCCAGGCCCAGCCCGGCCCCTTCTAGCCTCACCTCTAACTGCACTAGACCCTTCCAGAATTCCCTCCCTCCTCCTGGCTTCCAGTCACTCAGCATCTGGGGGAGAGAGCCTCTTTCAGTTGTATATAGCTGACTTGGCCTGACTCCAGCACTGCCTTGTTCTGGAAACTTGCAAGAGAATCCCTCTTTTTTTTTTTTTTTTTTTTTTTTTTTTTTTGAGACAGAGCCTCAAGCTGTCCCCCTGGGTAGAGTGCCGTGGCATTACAGCTCACAGCAACCTCCAACTCCTGGGCTCAAGCAAGTCTCCCGCCTCCGCCTCCCAAGTAGCTGGGACCACAGGCGCCCGCCACAACGCCCGGCCATTTTTTGGTTGCAGCCGTCATTGTTGTTTGGCGGGTCCAGGCTGGGGATACGAACCCGCCACCCTAGGTGTACGCGGCTGGCGCCCTAGCTGGTTGAGCCACAGGCGCCGAGCCGAGAATCCCTCTTGGCAGGCCTCTTCCCCTCAGGAAAGGGAGGCTCTAGAGAGAGGTCAGATTCACAACAGCCAGGCCAACCAGCTGGGAGGGCTCACAGGCAGCTGGGGCTCTGGCTTCAGGGGCAAACGGGAGCCATCATCTGCCCTTACCCTGACTATAAATGGCTAGACATTATTGCTTGTTGCTAGGAGCTTGGGTTGGAATCCTAGCTCCTGCACACTCATCTGCTGGGTAACCTAGGGCAGTTTACTTAACATCTCTGTGCTTCATGAAATTAAACAGGAAAACGTGAAGGGTTAAGGCAGTGCCTGCGGCTCAAAGGAGTAGGGCGCTAGCCCCATATACCGGAGGTGGCGGGTTTAAACCCAGCCCTGGCCAAAAACTGCAACCTCCCGCCCCTGCAAAAAAAACCATGCAGGATTAATCATTACTAAATGCAATAATGTGCTTGGCAGTTGGTAAAGGCTCAACAAAGAATAGCACCTTCCAGTGTCATCCATTCGTGGGGCCAGGTCTAAGCAGTGTACTTTCTCTGCCTTCCAGGGAGCAGCCTGTACCTGAGGCAGAGCTAGGGAGGGCATTCGGGGACTGAGGGTTGATGTCTGTCCACAGAGCAGCAGCCTGTACTCCAAGGCTGGTAGGTCTTCCCACTTGAAGTCTTCATGTCCCTTAGTTACAGATTCTGCTGCAGTGGGTCAGGGTAGGGACTGTGGCTAGTTTGTGAACCACAACTGATGTGGCAACATCTCAGCACTGGAAGACTCTGGATCTGTTGCAGCTGGGCTCAGGAAGGGGATGTGGGTTCTGTCCTATCTAAGGAGGATCCTCCAGGAGCTCAGAACCAGGCTCTGTGTTCCCTGAGCCCCTTGTCTTAGATTTAGGTCCCTGTAATGGCCTGGACAACACTTGGGACTCTGCATTTGCTTCCTGGCAGCAACCCGCTTCACGCTGCTAAGCTTATAGTAACTTCTAGTCCTGGGCCTCAGTTTCCCCACTGGGTACAATGCGAAGCTGAGATAAGATGACCTTACCCTTTCCCCTGGGTGGTTACTTCCCCACACTCTTTTTCCCTTTCTAAAGCAGAAGACCTGAGCATCAACCTTAGGGACTGGGTCCCTAACCCAGTCTCATCCAACCAGAAATGACAACCAGTTCTTATTTGCACTCATTTACATCTGCATCCTCATTACCCATGAGGTGTTTTACTGAGGCCCAGAGAGGTGGAGCTTGTTGTCTGAGGTCATGCAGTTGGTAAGGGCACAGGGCTAGACTCAGGCCCCCAGACGTGCCTGGGCCTTTGCATACTGCACAAGGGAAGAGCCTATTTGGTTTTCTTGGCACAGCAGGTGTAGACTCAGCATACTGCATCTGCCTGGTTGGTAAGGGTGTGGGGAAGGAGGTGCCCAGTTTAGCTGACAATAGAAGGAGACAACTGGTACAACCTCTTTGGAGAGTTTTTTGGCAATATAGACTCAAATAAAAACTACGTGTGCCCTCTAACCTGGGCCCAAAGTCAACTACACAAATGTATCAAGTAGAGTGTCTTACAGTACTGGAGACCCCCTAACTTCCATCCAAGGGGGAAGAGGGCAGTGCATCTGGAGAATGCCACACAGCAGAGGACTAAAGAGAGGGAGATATTAGTGCATTAAAGCATCACGTATTATTTAGGAACAGTCTTCAAGTTGGCTGAAAAACAGCACAGTGTAGAAAGTAGGAACAGATGCCCCATTTGTATAAAAAGGAGGTTGTATTTGATTTTTTTTTTTTTTTTTTTTACCAAGAGCACTTGATTCCTCCTAAAAGAATAAAAAACTTGTATGAATAAATATCTGCCCTTTGGGCTATACAAGGCAGTTGAAGAAAGCACAGTATGGGGCTCAAATCATTGAAACTTTCCCCACCATCGGCTCTAGGCTAATGGGCTGACCTGAGTCTCCTCAGTTGGATAGGCCGAGGGCCAGCTGCCTCGGGGAGTCTGCTCCCCAGCATCATGTTGCAATGTATAAGACAGGGATCATCCCTCCATTTTACAGATGAGGAAACTGGGATCCTACGGGGAAGGAGAACAAAAACCTGTTTCCTCGTCCAGGTTCTCTGGGTGTGCAGCCTCAGGAGATGTAGTAACCAGGACTTGCTGAGGCCCTAGGCGGCATGGGTGCCTGCTGCAGCTGGGACCAAGTATAGTAGGCCCTAGAACAACAATAGGTGTGAATGCCAACAGTTCCATTTATATGCAGATTTTTGTCAATGGTTATGTAGAGTGTGCCTGCCTCTCCTACTAGACAGTGGGACCTGCCTTCCTCACGTTTGGGTGAAGGGTGTAAAGACCTTTGTGATGACCCACTTCCACTTAATCAGAATAAATGTTTTCTTTTATTATTTTCTTCTCTCTAGTTTACTTTAGTATAAAAATATAGTATATATAATACATATACAAAATACACTCAGCACAGTGGCTCCGCCTGTAATCCTAGCACTCTGTGAGGCTGAAGTGGGGTGGAATGCCTGAGCTCTGGAGTTCAAGATCAGCCTGTGCAAGAGCAAGACCTTGTCTCTAAAAACTAGCAGAGCATTGTGGCAGACGCCTGTAGTCCTAGCTACTGGAGAGTCTGAAGCAAGAGGATTACCTGAGCCCAGGAGTTGGAGGTTGCTGGGAGCTATGACACCATGGCACTCTACCAAGGACGACTAAGTAAAACTCTGTCTCAAAAAACAAGCATATGGAATATATGTTAAGCAACTGTTCTTATCAGCAAAACTTCTAGTCAACAGTAGGCTATTAGGAGTTAAGATTTTGGAGAGTCAAAGTTATATATGAATTTTCTTTTTGACTGCACAGGGGGGCTGGCACCCCTACCCCTCTCATAGTTCTATTTTACTCAAAAGCACTCCTGGTTTTACGTGTTGCCATACTTTCCATTCTATTTCTACCAACAATATGCTTTCCTTTAATCATCTAAAGAAAGCTACACATGTTATACAATTTAAAGGCAGAAGTCAGTCTGGGTTTCTGCAGCCTGGAGACTGAGCTGTGCAGGCGGGCCTGGTGGGGAGGCCTAGCTGTGGGGCCTCAGGCAGGTGATGAGGTGGTTCCCTTTCCACTGGTCTCCTTTGCAAAACAGAAGCAAGAGTTTGGCCCTCGGAGGGTGGCCCAAAGATTAAATCAGATAATATATGCACGCAAGCTGGGCAAAGGAGAATGCAATAAGTTAGCTGTTGTTTTTAAAAGGCAAATGTTTATATAATTTTTTATAACAGGGAAAGTTCAGGAAAATCCTTGCCTGGTTCTTGCTGGCTATGGAGCTGGGGCAGGAAGGCAGGAGCTCCTCAGAGTGACAGAAACCTGGCTCCAGCCCCCAGCCCCAGGAGCACCTAGTCACAGCCTGGGTGGGCGGACAGCATGTCCTGGCACAAAGGCCCAGCGGGCAGTGGCCAGAGCAGGGTCCAGCTGTCCGTGTTCGCCTGCTGGCATGCTGGGTGGAACAGACTTGGCTGACTGGCCAGAGGCCCCTGCAGCCCCAAGTCCATGGAAGGAAGATGAAAAAAAGCCTACGTTCCACCCTGGTCTAGAGCTGGCTTTTTCTAGACAACAGCCTCACGAGTCTTTGGAAAGAGCACCAAGTACACAACGCCCTCCCACTGAGTTGCTGTGTGACCTCAGGTGAGTCCCCACCTCTCCAGGCTTCTGCTTTCTCACCCATAAGACAGACATGATGTTAACTACCTGCTTCACAGCAGACAGCTGGTGAAAACATGAATATAGAAATGCTCTGTCATCATCAACTTCATGGCTAATTCTTGGCAGGCCCTATGTGCACTGACCCTATTCTAAGAAGGTGTCCTCAGGCCTGCACGGTGGCTCACGCCTGTAATCCTAGCACTCTGGGAGGCTAAGGCGGAGATTGCCTGCGCTTACCAGTTTGACACCAGCCTGAGCCAGACCAAGACCCCATCTCTAAAAACAGCCAGGCGTTGTGGCAGGCGCCTTAAATCCCAGCTACTTGGGAGGCTGAGGCAAGAGAATCACTTGAGCCCAAGAGTTTGAGGTTGCTGTGAGTGTGATGCCACACTCTACCGAGGGTGACAAAGTATAAGGCTCTGTCTTCACATTTTTGCCTAACTTACAGATGAGGCAACAGAGGCTCAGATGAGGCCCTTGTTCAAAGTCATGCAGCTTGCAAGTGGCAGAGTGCTATACTAGGTAGACAATTATTTACCAAATGTAATTATTAAATATGTAGTTACACAAATAAAGTATATTATATCATTTATAATTGTTAACTATATGTCTACTGTAAGTATTATTCATGGCTATGAAGTTGGTCCTAAGGTGTGGAAGTTTATCAGAGGCAGCTCTGGCCCAACTGTTAAGGCCTGAGCAGCATTGTGGCCCTATGGGAGGGTGTGGCCCTGAAGCTGGGGTAGAAGCTGCTTTCTTTTTTTTTTTTTTTT
>NW_003852441.1:534235-562314 GCF_000181295.1 Otolemur garnettii | reverse complement strand
CCACCTTAGGTGTACGTGGCTGGCGCCTTAGCCGGTTGAGCTATAGGCGCCGAGCCAGAAGCTGCTTTCTTAAATGCTATGATTTTAAGTCCCATATTTCCTGGATGCCCCCTTCCCTGTTACATGGTTTTAGTCCCCAGGGAAAACTATGAGGCCCATGTAAACCCCCATCTAACAGAGCACCATTAAGGCCTGGGAGGAAAAGGAAATTTCTCTCTGATGGATTTATTTATTTTATTATTTATTATGAGACAGAGTCTCACTCTGTGCCCTGGGTAGACTGTCATGGCATTAGCCTAGCTCACAGCAACTTCAGATTCCTGGGCTTAAGTGATCCTCCTGCCTCAGCCTCCCAAGTAGCTGGGACTACAGGTGCCTTCCACGATGCTCAGCTAGTTTTTCTATTTTTAGTGGAGATGAGGCCTGATTCTTGGTCAGGCTGGTTTGGAACTCCTGATCTCAAAGGATCCTCCTGCCTCAGCTTTCCAGAGTGCTGGGATTTCAGGCCTGAGCCATCACACCCAGACTCAACATTTGGATTTAAATTTGGCCTGTGGCTCCAAGGGTGCTTCCCAGGGCAAAGATCTAAGGTACAAGGAATGGAGGAAAGCATCAAATGTTCCCCCAGAGAAGGGGATCTTTTTAGGACTGCAGGGACTCCAGGTGAGCTTATTCCAACCTAGGCATTGTCTGTGGAGAGACCGACCGCCTTCTGCTGGGCGACCGCCTTCTCCATCTTCACTGGAGCTCACCCTGAGCCTCCACATTGGGCACAGGAGCTGAGCAGGACACTTTACAGATGGAGGGTGGGGGCCTGCTAAGAGTAAGGCTTGCTTAGAAGCCCACCTCCTGGCACCTTCTGGGCTCCTCTCACAGACCGCACAGCCCCTCCACCTCCCCGTCAATCTATCCTCTATCCATGGTCCATCTATACACACACACCCGTCCATCTATCCCACCACCTGAGAAACAGTTACTAAGTGCCTACTATTTGCCACATAAGTGCCCAGATATAATGTGGGCTCAGAGCCTCCCAGGGAAGGCAGGTGAGTCCCAGAGCTTGGGGAAGGGCCCTACGTCATGCCTGGGTGGGAACAGGAGACCAGAGGGGGTGTCCTGGAGGAAGTGACATCCCACCTGAGACATGAGGAATGTGCAGCAGTTACTGAGGGATAGAGGAAAAGCCTGGAAAGCCGGAGAGAGTGAAAGATGGTGGCATGGCTGGCAAGTTGAAGGTAAGGGGCAAGAGATGAGCAACAGGCAGGGTTCATAGAGTACTGGGTCTCAGAAGCCACAGTGAAGACCATGGACTTTGTGGTAAGGGCAATGGGGAGCCGTGGAGGGTAACCAAGGGGGAGAGTGACACTATCAGACACATGTGTTGGAAAGTTTGCAGTGATGCTGGATGGACTGGTGATGGGAGTGAGTGTGGAGGCCAGGAGGCCAGTGAAGAGGAGGCTGGGATAGTCTCCCAGAGAGCAATGAGGGAGCCAGACCAAAGTAATGGCAGTGGGCTGGAAATGAGGAGTGAGATTCTAGAAATGTCAGGAACAAACCTTGGGCAGGACTCATCAGCCAGTTCCAGATACTGATGGGGGTGAAGGGATTCCTCCAAAGCCCATGCTCCTAACCACTAGGCAGTCCGTCCTCCCAGGCCAGAAAAGCTGCCTTATTCCAACCTCCCATGTTGTTGTCAGCCTGAGTCTGACTTACATTTCCTTGTGTGCCAGGGCCCCCAGGGCTGATACCGGCAGTGCATGTCTGAGGCCCCGAAAGAGCAAGGGGTGCGCAGCCTACACACCACCCCACCTCCAGCTCATACACCAGCCCCTTTTCCCCAGTCTCACTGTGGGGGTGGGATTTGCAGGGACAGAGAGTGTGACATCTGAAGCTTGAATGGTGGTGGCCTCCCTCTGGCAGTGGCCTCCTTGGCATCTCTGTCTGGGTGTCAGTGGGAGTGCCCGATCCCAGCGCAGTGATGAAAGGCGGGTGCTGGGGACTTGGAAGGGAATGAGATTCCCATGGGAAAGGGATGATTTGTGTGCCAGCCCCCTACAGGCTAGCTTTGATGGCAGATAAACCCTAGACACTCCTCAGGCACCTGCCCCTTGCTGGGAGACAAAGGCAGCAGGCAGTGGTGGCTGTGGACATGTGCTAACATGTGCAGGGAGGCCCCCAGGCAGCCCTTGCATTTCTCGACTGTGGCTCAGTCTTTATTCCTGTCTCTCTTTTTCAGGTAAAGTGCCTCACTCCTCAGAATAGATGGGCCCACTCAGAGGACCTTGGTCACTTCTCCCACCAGCAGAGCCACCACTGAAGGATTCTGTCTCCCAAACAAGCTGCATTTAGAGATCACCAATTTGTTATCTTTTCTGGGGCTCAAAATCACAGCTAATCAGGCCTCTCTCTGATGGCCATACACAGGCCAGGGGTTGTGGACCACAAGTCTGGCGAATGAATGAATGATAGACGGGTGGACGATGGAAGGATAAATGAATGGATGAATGGAATTCCAGCCCTGAGCAAAGCCAATGCTGTTTAGATTTCCTTAAGGCTTTTAAGAACATGGCAGGTAGTTCCCAGGGTCCCCTCTGTTGCCCCCTCCTTCATGATACCCAGGCAGGGAAACTCAGGTCAAGCAGGGAGGGCTTGCCAAACCCCAGGCTCCCATCTCCCGATACCATGCCATAATAGGGCTTCCAAAGCTCCCCTAGAAGCCTCCTCTCCTGAGCCCTGCCCTTCCTTGGACTCCCAGAGACCCTGTGAAGGTCCTCAGGCTCTGGGTCCTTAGGAGCCTCCTTGTAAGGGGCCAGAAGGGCATATGGGGAGGGAGGGGTGCATGCTGCATGGAGCTGCCCGGCAGCTTTGCAGCAGTGAGAGCAGGGCATTTGTCATCTGCTAAGGACAGTGGGGATGGTTTAAGGTGAAATTTAAGCCCATTAGCACTCGGCTAATGACATCAGAAGCACTGGAGAAATGAAGATGGCAGGGTGTGTGAGTATCCATAAATTGTTGGGGCTGGCGCCGCCTGCGTCCTTGGACCTGGCTCCTTGGCCCCTCTGCCAGCCTGGGAGTACTCGCTCACTGCCCCCCGTGGACCCTCTATTGCTGACAGGCCCTGGCCCCTACCCTGGCCAGGTCTTGCAGGCAGGGCCTCCAGGGTCAGTGTGGGGCTGGGGCCTCCACTGGGGCGTGAGAAAGGAATTGGCTGGGGAGCCCAAGCGTGGAGGAGGCATTCTTAATCTCCCTCCTTCTATAACTTTGGTCTTTTTTATGCACACACAAGGATCCCAGCTTCGCCGCCAGCATCTCTTCCCTGGGCTGAGCTGTCTCCCTGCAGCTAATGCCTGACAGCTCTGTTTATGTCTCCCCATAATTCTCCAGTTTTATGTTTTTTTTTTTTTCAGGGCCATTAAGCTCCCAGCCACAGGCTCCTTCCCCTGCCCTCGCCTGTCTTTGTCCTTGAGGCCTGGCCGCCCCATAGCCCTTTGGGAGACAGGTTGTCTCCTCCCTCCCCAGCAGGTGGACAAGGATCTTGCATGCTGGGACTCTGGTCAACCAGAGTGTCCTGCACATGGGCAATTGTGGTCCCCAGCCCCCTTGAGACCAACTTCCTCACCCTTCTAGCCCCTCCTGCTGTCCTGCCTGGCCTAAGGGAGGCCATACCCCAGGGTCCTAGAGGGCCTAAAAGTCCTCTGCCTTGGACTGGCCCCTCTACTTGTCCTGCTTAAGGTGTCACTATTCTGGGCTACCTCTTGGGGGTAAAGCCCACTATTTCACCTCCACCCGACTCCTCTCTGCAGCTCCAGATCTGGACTAGTACATCTGCGGTGTCCTGGGGCGCCCTCACCCCGCAAACCTTGCCCTCTGCCCCTCTCTGAGGAGGCCCTGAGTCCTGGAGATACCCACCAAAGGTTTCCCCATCAGTCACAGCTCAGGGTCTGGTCATGTCATCTTCCGCCAGGAATTCTATTACTTCCTGCTAGTAGATCTCCTGGTCCCCAGCCTCTGTCCTGAGTAGCCCCTCACTATGAAGCCTTCAATAGCTCCCCATTACTCTCATTCCTTGAGCCCCATCCTCAGCACACTGCTCAGACCTCTCCAGACCCAGTGCCTTAGGGAGCCTGCTCCTGCTGCCCACACTCTCCAGTCTGAGATCAGACCTCAGGTGTCCCATGAAGGACAACATGGATGTTCAAAAGGCAGAGCCTCACCTTGCCTCCCTCTCATTTCGTGGGGACACCTCCATCTGCCAACTTCTAGTCCAGGGCTAGCATCTCTTCCCATGTGGTGACCCAGTAGGGAGGGGACAGGCTCCCCTCTGATACCCTGGCTCCTCCCTCCTGCCAGCAACTGCTTCTCTCTCCGTTGTGATAGTTCCTTCTCTGTCTTCCTTGAATTTCCTCTGTTCCTTTCTGCTGAGCTGCCTTCATCAGCCAGAGGCCTTGCCCGAGACCTGGACACCCTTCCCTGCCCACACAGGTGGCCTCGTCCCACCTCTTCTGTGGATGCTGCTCTGGCCACCTCTGTCTGCCTCCCAGACCACCTGGCTGACACGTTGGCCTCCTAGACACCAGGTGGCCTGGTTCCCACTCCTTCCTCTCGCCTATGTTGGGCACTCCAGGGCATCAGGGCCTGCCTCTCCTGACACTGCACCCTGCCCCAGGGTGCCGCAGGAGAACAGGCAGACCCCTAAGCATCTTCACACCCACCTGGGGTATAAATTTCATCCTTTTCACGTGTGCTCCGAGCAAGCTCTTGGCTTGGTTTCAATCAGTTCCAACCTGAGCCGTCCTAGGTCTCCTTGGTGTGTCTGGCTGTAGACTGGTGGGGCCACTGTGCCCCACCTCCCCTGGCTGGCACTCTACATAGCCAGCTGCTGGCCTTGGCTGCTTTGCTATCGCATGGGCAGCCCCTTGCACAATGGTCAGAGCATGGCCTGGTCTTGCATCTGGCAAGTGACCCAGGCAAACCAGGCTGGGTGTTTTTCTCTGAACCAGGGGACCCCCTGCCCCAGCCTTCACCCCACAAATGACCATCAAGCACCATGCACATGTGGGTCACCAGCCCAGGCTACCCTCCAGACCAATCCTGTTGTCAAGAGTGGGAAAAGCTTCGTAAATTGCAGGGCCTAGTATGGAATGAAAATGCAAGGCTTCTTGCTCAAAAAGGGTTACAGATCTCATGACAGAGACAGAACAGCAAAATGAGGCAAGCGCAGGCATTTCTGAGCACAGGCCTTGAGCAGCCACTGGAGTCATGGTCACAAAGATAGCCCTGGCTAGGAGGAGGCCATGAGACCAGCTGCCACATGCTGGCAGGGTTCTCTCTAGGTCCCAGGTATTCTGCTGAATGCTGCAGGGCAATCCTAATTCCATCTGAACATCATACCTGTGACACCACAGGTACCAATAATCCTAATATTAACAATAGCTCCTCTCTACTGAGCACTTACCATGTGCCCCGTGCTTTGCTTACATTAGGTCAATGAACTATCACAACCACCCAATTCTGCTGCTTAGAAAATGGGGGTTCAAAAAGGCAGAGTCACTTGCTTAAGCTCACCAAGAGGGAAAGCGCTTAAAGGAGTGAGCCAGGGTTCCAGGCCCATGACTGAACCACACTCTCAGCAGCAGTGCTGACCTTGCACCCACCCTGCCACAAACATCACCAGGCCTTGCTCTGGGAGTGAGGCTACAATGAGGCCACCCAGTACTGAGACCCCTGGAAGGAGCCTGAGAAACCACCTTTGAAGCCCAGAGTGGGTGACCGATTCCTGTAAGACCACACAGCACAGCAGGCCCTCCCAGTCCCAACCCCAGCAGCCCTGCTTCCAAAGACCCCTTTCTGCCCCAGCAAATGCTTGCGCTCTGAAGCATTATGGGAAAGGCAGGATGCAGATAGTAGGTAGCAATCCCAGTGTTGGTAAATAAGCAGAGTGGGTTAAAACATGAAAATGCTAATATCAGTGTCATTTCATCAGACGGGATATTGTTTTCATCTTTATATTCTTTGGTATTTTCTGTAGTTTTGTTTCTTTCAATGAGGACTTTTTTTTTTTTTTGCAGTTTTTGGCCAGGGCTGGGTTTGAACTCACCACCTCCGGGATATGGGGCTGGTGCCCTACTCCTTTGAGCCACAGGTACCGCCCTTTCAATGAAGTTTTTTTTTTTTGGACAGGGCCTTTCTCTTTTTTTTTCTGGGGCAAGTGGCATCATCATAGCTCACAGCAACCTCCAACTCCTGGACTCAAGCGAGTCTCCTGCCTCAGCCTCCCAAGTAGCTGGGACTACAGGCGCCCGCCACAACGCCTGGCCATTTTTTGGTTGCAGCCATCATTGTTGTTTGGCGGGCCCGGGCTGGGGATTCGAACCTGCCACCTTAGGTGTATGTGGCTGGCGCCTTAGCCGCTTGAGCCACAGGCGCCGAGCCTTCAATGAAGTTTTTAAAAAGCCCAATGGCTCTGAGTTTTCTTGAACAAAAAACAGGAATTTGCAGAACCAAATTCTGGTTAATAGAGAATTGCCATAGATAACCACGTGGGGATCATACATTCCCCAAGGTCCAGAGCACAAGCCACTAGCTTAGGGCCTGTGGTGGTCTGGGCCTCTTTTCCCTTCTTTGTTGAGGATGCGTAAAACTCCTCAAGACCTGGGGTCCTCCCTGGGACATTTCTGCCCAGCTCACTAGGGAAGTTAGTACCCCGGACTGAGGGGACCCTGGGGAAGGGCTGCAAGGGCTCTGGGAACTGAGAGTCACCAAGACCAGTGTCACATGGTTCCTTCCTCCCTGTCCCTTCACTGGGACCAAGATTGTCAGGAAGTGTGTCCTGTGTGCACTTTGCCCTCCTGCCTAGCGTGGCCCTGGTCTGTCTTCCCTCGCACACCTGAGGCCTCCCTAGGTGCACATCCACCATTCCTTTCCTTGCTTAAAACCCAAGGGCTCCCCATCATCCCAAGAACCACATCTCAGACTCTGCCTTCTGTCCTCACCAACAGGCCCCTGCCACCATCTCCCAATGTCCCCAGCACTCTCCAGTCCCTCAGAGACTGTGGTTTGTTCCCTGGAAGCCCTGCACTGTGCTGGCACCAGGCCTACCAGCGCTGCTTGGCTACATGCCTATCAGCCCTGTGGGTCCCAGTGGGCTCGCTTGCGTCTCTAGCCCTGGGCCTAATGCAGAGCACAGAGCTAGGGAATCCAACAGTCCTCTCTGCCTCCCTGGGAGGTGGGAGGTGGGGCAGGGGCAGTGTGCCCTCAGGCCAACAACACCCAGTGCTCACAGACAGCTCTCAGTCACCTCCTGCCTGGAGAGCCCCCTGGATCTCAGGCCTGAGAAGAGCTGACAGCTCCTTAATAGAAGCAGGCCATGGATGAGCCTGAGTGACACTGTACCCGGCCAAGAGGCAGTGGCTCACATCAAAGCCTCATTTTTCTTCTTCCTGTTAGATGCTAAAACAATTTACATAAAGAACTCCACATGTGTCTGTGACAAAGATGCATTTCTCTCATAACTGGCTAGCATCCCCTTGGCTTCCCCACATGCCCAGTCACAGCCTGACTCCCTTCCCCAGGAGCCGGGGTCTCAGACATACCCCATGCCCTGGTCACCCAGACTTGTGGCTGGGGAACACCAACAGAAATTACCACGCCATGTGCTTCTTAGAACAAAAACAAAACCCAAACCCAATCAAACCTGAAGGATTTGGGGCTGGAAACATGCACCCTACCAGCCCCAGTCTGGGAATCTTGGCCAAGCCCTGTCTGTCATCAGAGGGGAAAAAGGGGCTTGGCAGGCCTGGGGTGGCTGCGTGCAGCACGTCTGTGTGAGTTCGTAGGGAGATGGCCATGCTGGGCAGGGGCTGACTGATCTGAGCATCTCAGAACCAGGCTACAAAGCCATGTCTTCTGGAAATGAACCCCAAGTTCATGGGCTCCATCACCAATCTGGCTTTACTTGGGGCAAAGATTGCCCTCCCTTAGCTTCTTTTTAAAGAAATGGTCACTCTCTGAGCATGTAGCAGGGCAAGCCTCACTACTCCCATGATTGAATGGCCCTTGGCACACGCCTGGGAACAGGGCACAGAGAGGACTCCAACCCCAGCTTCAGGCCCCAGCAGGAGGCTTCCTCAATGACTCTCGGGATGACCTCAGTCTTCCCACATGTTGGATAGGTGACCTGAGAGAGCACTCCTCACACGTACCTTGTGGACTTGACTCACGCAGTATATAGTTATTCTTGCTTGCATACCACAATGTACTATAATGTCACCTGTGACTCATTCAGTAAGGCCTACATGTTGCCATATGGGGCTGAACACCGTGTGTCTGGGCCTGGCTCTATAGGAGGTCTATCTCACATGGGCAATACAGACCCCTAAGTCCTGTGGAAGGTAAGCCCACGCATATCTCCCCCCGTCCTCCTGCATGGATCACTGCCATGGTCTCTTCTGTGTGTGCAGCACTCCTGTGTGAGTTCATAGGGAGATGGCTGCGCTGGGCAGGGCTGACTGACTTGAGCATCTCAGCACCAGGCTAGGAAGCCAGGTTCTGGCTTAAGTACAGGTGAGACTGTGGCAACCCCACTTCCGAGGCATACCTCCAATGTTGTTTTAGAATGTTCATGGCAGAACTTATTCTTAAGATCCACAGACTGGGGAGGTGCCTGTGGCTCAGTAAGTAGGGTGCCGGCCCCATATACCGAGGGTGGCGGGTTCAAACCCAGCCCCGGCCAAACTGCAACAAAAACTAGCTGGGCATTGTGGCGGGCGCCTGTAGTCCCAGCTACTTGGGAGGCTGAGGCAGAAGAATCGCCTAAGCTGAAGAGTTGGAGGTTGCTGGAGTGACTCCACTGCACTTTACCAAGGGCAAAAAAGTGAGACTCTGTCTCTACAAAAAAAAAAGATCCACAGACTGTAAATGACCCAAATGTTCATCTGAGAGAAGGGATGAACAGCTTGTGGTCTATGCACACGACAGAATACGACACAACGGTACAGGGAAGCACGGCTATGCATGCGGGGTCAGTCTCAGGAAGTGCGCTGAGCAGGAGCTGGACACAGGTTTCAGATGTATGAAATTCACAAGCGGAAAAACTAATCGGGGGCAGGAAATGCCCAAGTGGAGGCACAAGGAACTTCTAGGGTCTGGCTGAGATCTTTTTCTTGATTTGAATATCAGTTATACATGAGCCTGTTCTGTTTGTAGGAATTCACAGGTTATTCACTCACAATTAGTGCTCTTTTCTGTGTACAATTCAATAAAAATTAAAAGGCAAAACAAATGAGACTCCAGCCTCCTCTACTCAATCCCTCCCAGGCTCCTAGCTCTGCTCAGGGTGAAGTACAGACTCTGAACTTGGCCTGTGTGGCCAACATCACCACCACCAAATAGTTCTTGTTCCCCTCGGTCAATGGCAGCATGTAGGTCCCCAACTCCCAAAGAAGTCAGGATGAGGCTCATTTTAGTCAATGAAATTCAAGCAGAAGTGACACGGTTCTTCTTTAGGGAGGAAGCTCTGTGCTTCCATGTGAGTTGCTCTCCCTCTGTGCCACACAAGCACTCCAGATGGCTACAGTTCCATCTGCCTGGATCCCTGAATGACGTGAGTGAACGGTCTCCCTGCTGTCTGATCACAGACGCACGGCACAAGTAAGGGAACCCTGTTTGAAGGTGCTGCCATTTGGGGATATTTGTTATGCAGCACACCCTGCCCAACCTGACTAGTAGAACTAGGCATTCAAGGCTCTTGGTGGTGTGTTCCCTTCCAACCTCTCTAGCTTTCGGTAATAGAAACTTTCTGTGAATCCCATGGATTCCACATTCCAGGCATGCTAGGATCTCACAACTGTTCAAATGTACCCAGATCTTTCATGCTCTGGGCCTCTGTACCTGTGCCTGGCATGCTCCTCCCTGCCTTGCCTCCCAGGCAGACTGCTACTTGCTCCTCGACCACTCAAGCAGTTGGTTTCTCCCTCTCTGGCTCCCACAGCCCCTCAGTGCCCCCTCTGCCCTTGCCTGGCTCACTCCTGCTTACTGCTACCAGAGGCTCCTTGAGGGCAGGTACATGGTAAGTGGTCAATCATTGTTTCCCACAGGAACAGGAAGGCAAAGAGGAAGGCTCACAAGCTCTGGATGTAGCTCTTGAGGGAAGGGTATTTCTGAGGCAGCCCTTACCCCAGATCACAAAACCAAGTGTAGCCCAGGAGGCCCTGGACACATTCTGTCACCAGGACCTACCTGCAGTGTGCACAGCCCAGATGACACAAAAGGCTCAGAAAACAACCACTAGTTTTTTTTTTTTTTTGAGACAGAGCCTCAAGCTGTCACCCTGGGTAGAGTGCCGTGGCATCACAGCTCACAGCAACCTCCAACTTCTGGGCTCAAGTGAGTCTCCTGCCTCTGCCTCCCAAGTAGTTGGGACCACAGGTGCCCACTGCAACGCCTGGCTATTTTTTGGTTGCAGCCGGTATTGTTATTTGGCAGGCCCGGGCTGGATTCGAACCCGCCACCTTAGGTGTATGTGGCTGGCACCTTAGCCACTTGAGCCACAGGTGCCAAGCCACAACTGCTAGTCTTAAACCTGTCTCTTCTCTTCGCATTTCTAAGGGCTGCCATTCCCACCCTGAGGGCCTCTTACTGGCTCAGGAGAGCTGTGGGATGCAGGGGGAGGATCAGGGGAAACCATGCTGCCGAGTAATCTGTTTTACACAATGTGAGTTGGAATCCCAGGGAAAGAACATTTTTTTCCCAAAAAGCATCTGTTTGAGGCCGTGTGATAAATGATCCCAGGGTTTAGCTCTGGCCTCAGAATCTTAGCTACGAATGCTGGTGGGAGACTCCCAGAGCTTGCGGGGTTTCGGAGTGGCCTTTACAACTCTGCTGATCATTGGGCCAACCCCCAAGGGAGCCCCACAGAGGGATTGCGCTAGGGGGGCAGGGTCTTGGCTCTTCTGAGTTGGTCTCCACCTACTCACCCTACAAGTGCCCCACCACAGAGCAGAAGCAAACATCTGACTTTCCTCTGTGTTGCCACAGAACTCAAGAGGCTCAGAGAGAGTGGGTGACTTGCTCAAGATCACACAGTAAACTTACTGCTAGGAGCCAGCTCTCTTGCCTTGGCAGGGAGGATTCCTTGCCTCTGGGAATAAGGGTAGAACATCCCTGAGGCCCAATTGAACCCTATAGCTCAGCCTACACTGTCCTAGGGGAGGGGTTCACCTCTCCAGCTCTACTTCCTTCTCCTCTTCCACATATACTCCAACCACATTGGCTCCTGCTGACTACTCATGCACACCAGGTCCTGGACCCCCAGGCCATCATCCTTCTGGATCTCATCACTTCCTAGCTACCTCCTCCAAGAAGCTCTCCTGACTACCGTGCCCCCAACCCTATAGTTCTTACTACTTTCTGAAATTTGACTCCTCACTTGCTTCTCCTATCTGCCCCACTGGACACTAAGTCCCATGCTTGGCAAGGCACAGGCATGCTGAGCAGACAGAAGGGTGCTGGCCCTCCAGCTCTGAGCCCCGTGTCCTCACTCAGGAATTCCTGCTTCTGCCCGGTGGGCCCTTTGTTCCAAGCCCTGGCCCCTTCTCATACCCTCCTCACTCCTCAGTGCCACTATCTTCTTCCCCTTCCACTCTGCCTCTGCCTGGCTGCTGCTGAGCTTCCTCTGCCCACCTCCCCAGCCCCCATTTCATGCCTACAAGGAGCTATTTTCACCTCTAGCTCTGTGCCTCCCAGCCTCTCCACACACTAGGAGGACCTGGGGGCTGCACCTCCTCTGTGTTTGCCCGGCAAAACGCCCTGGAGCATCATCACCTCTCTCAGAGGCTCCTCCCTTCCTTCACCGGCCACCTGTACTGGGCTCTGGGCACTCTGCCTCCCAGTGAGTCGGCAGCTTCTAGTTCCATCACTGTACTCCAGTACATGCCACAGAGCAGGTGCTCAGGAAAAGCTAATGATGTGGGCTCACTGGACCAGTGTCATGTGACCCCAGAGGCAGAATCTGGTGGTGACACATGTATCAGGAGCCTAAGAGAACATTGTGAAATATGCCACCCCCATTCCCTTGGGCACTAGTTTTTTAAAAAAAGCCCACAGGACTGTTTTCATTGCTAAGGACTGTGTACCCAGCCCCGAGCTCAGGCATTTATGTACAAGTTGCCTCTTTCGCTGCTGGTGCCACTATGATCATCCCCAATGGAGAGATGAAGACTCTGAGCACAGGGAAGAGACAAGGAAGCAGCCCGAGATCACACAGCCAGGAAGCAGAGTAGCTGAGGATTGACCCCAGGTCTGTTCGACTCTAAGACACACCCACAGATGTGATCTGCCTGTCACCCAAGCATGTAGTTCCAGAGGGCTCTCAGGGCTCTGGTGGGGGGCTGTCTGCTGTGCTTCCCTTCCTGGGAGGCCAGGGCCAGGCAGGAGGAGGGAGGTCTTCTTTGGGTGTGGCACCAGCATCTGGAATGTTTGATTTCAGCCTCATACACTCCCCGTAGGGTGGGCAGAGAAGGCTTGTGCCACTGTTTCACAGCTGAGGAAACTAAGGCCCAGGCCCCACAACAAGATTCCAACTATGGCTTCCAGACTCTGAGAAGCTATATCTTTGACTTATGGGTGAGGGCTGGGGGGTCTACCTTTGCATGGGACTCTGGGAGTGGACAATGGACTGTAGGAGGCCCTCTCTAAGGCAGCGGACCCAGGGCTAGGGCACCGAGCTGCTGCCACCCTTCAGTATCTAGGAGTTTTTATAAGGCAAGACAGTGGAGTGAACCAAATTAGTGGGTACAGTCCACATGGTCCTGATGCCAGGCCCACTCTACTTACTAGAAGGGCTTTCCTCTAGGTCCGTGGAGCCTTAGCATCTGCCTTTCCACCATGACCACATGGAGGACACAGTCACAATGTCCTGGGCATGGGCCTGCCTTTTAAACCAGGCTTGGCCACACTGGGGCAGAACTGGGTCTCCAGCCTTGCCCAGCACAGGGCTCTAACAAGGAAGGAGCCCTCAGTGGATGTCTGCTAGATGAGTAATGGATAATTATACAGTTACTTCCCTTCTATTCTACAGGATCCCTCCTCCAAGCAGCTCTCCCTGAATACCTTAACCCTATTACCCTGAACATCTGGAGCTTTTAGTAAGCACAGTTCTTACTCCAAGACTCAATTTAGCCCCAGATCCAAATACAGCATCCCTATCCACCTCTTGCTCACTCTGCTTCAGGGATGGAACATTCACTTCTTTTCACAACTCTGCATTTGGCACCTACGTGGCACCAGTCCCTGTGCTGGGTGCGGAGTGCAGCAGCAGGAGGCCCAGACATGCTCCCACCCTAGAAAACAAGCACTGAACATTCTAGGTCAGCTAGGTCCCCTCTGGGTAGGTTGGCTCTTGGCAAACCTCACCCTGAAATAGGTGAGGACGTGGGGAACTATTCCCAATGTATTGAGTGATAAAAACAGGTCACTAAAGGGTATGCAGAAAGAATATGACACCACTTCTATTTTCAAAAATCTGTGCCTGGTTCTGGAGCAACGGGCCCAAAGTGTGACCTGGCCATCAGGAAGGTAGGAGCTGGGAATTCAAGGGAACACTGTTTTCTTTGGATCGCTATTTATTTGATGAATTTTCTGCAATGAACATACATATTACTTGTCACTAGGTGGTGAGTCTACCAATGGACACCTCCATAGCTGGGCTGAAGTCTGTGCCCTGCTTTCTGGAGCTGCACAGTGAGTGTGTGAGTTGACTCCTCATGGGCCTGCTACTCTGACCTGGAAAGGCCCACAGGCTCCCTGCCCCAGAGACTCTGTTTTCTCCAGGTGTAACACCCAGACCCTTGTCTAGGACTGGAGGTCACACCACCCTGCCCAACATATAGCAAGTACATCATAATAGCTTGAGAGAGCTGCCAGCCTCCCTGCTTCCTTCCTGCCTGGGCAGGTGTTCTCACCTGTGCAAGGTTCCGTATCCTTCATCTGCAGGGCATGTGCTGTAGTCACAGCACCTGTGAATGGCAGGTATCTCCCACCCCAGGGTCCCTGAGCAGGGGACCCAGGGAGAGAGAGCGATGTCTCATCCTCAAACCAAATTTGACTGCGTTCCTCTCCCCAGCTTAAAACATTCTGTGGCTCCCCAGTGCCGCCAAATAAAAACCTTCTTGATGTACATTCAAGCTCCTGCATCCTCTGACTCCTACTCCCTCCACTAAACCCCTCCCCATCCAAACTGGTCAGCCTATAATCAACCTGCTAACTGGGATGCTTCATGCCCCTGGTCCTTTGCACATGCCAGTCCCTCTGTCCAGAACATGTATACCCTCTCCTACTCATCCTTCAAAACTGTCTAAGCCTCAGCTCCTATCACAGGCCCTCCCCATTCCCCTCACCAATTCTTCTTTGTGCTTGCCTGCTGTTAGGGGTTGATGTACCTGTCTCCTACCAAACCCAACATGACAGGGACTGGGCCTTTCATCTTTTTTTAAATCTCTGGTGTCCAGATACTGCTTGTAGACAAACAGGCACTCAGGAACGTCTAGCTGACAGGTGAGTGAGTTGGTAAACAACATCTGCACAGCCCTTTACAGTTTATGAAGCCTTTTCCTGTCCTCTATCTCCTGGGCCTCCTCTCTTCAGGGCACCTAGGCAGGGAGGCTGCCATATCCCATCCCTGACCACCAGCCCAGCCTCCAAAGGGTCTGGGGGCTTCAGGCTCATCTCCACCTGGGCAGAAACTGAGGTCTGCCAAGAGTCTGTGGCAGGGCTCACCAAAAGCAGTTGGGGCCCCTTTCCAGCAGGAAGCCAACTATTTCTTGTGCCAAGGGCTCCCTGCCCACCCTCCCCTGGAGCGGGCCTGTCGAGTGCCCAGGTGTTGGCCAGGGGTGGGGGTGAGGGGAGTGAGGCCAGCGTGGGCCTGCCATCCCACCTGGAGCTGCTGGGATGCGGCCGGATGCAGCGGCAGCTCCACCAGTGAGTCTTGGTAACAGTTGCTATGTAAAACGCTCGGAGGGGGAATTTACTGTCAGCGTTAATAATAGATGAAGGTTTCAGAATTTTTGATGCCTTGCGTTCTAAGCCGTTTGATTTATAATGTCTCTGGAAAGGGAGAGATGAGGGTGGGGGCGAGGGAGGAGGCCCAGAGGCATGAGCTGGGAGCTCATCACCCTGCACCTTTGACAGGCAGGGAAACCAAGGCCCGGAGGAGAAAAGTGACTGAGCCCTGTGACTCTAGACTGCCACAGGGACTTCTAGGAGCCACAGGGACTTCAGATGCCTTTGCCCTGTTCCTCCAGAGGGGAAACCAAGTCTCAGGCCCCCGCCCCAGCACCCGGGTTGTTTTGATGGATCACTGCTTCCTTTCAGCGCCAGCAGGTGTATCTCAAGTAGTCTCCGGAAGCAGCAGTGACGGGTGCCCGCGGCGGGGCTGTGTGGGGCTGATTATAGGCAGTACAGAGGAAAATGCAAGTCCCAACTTCCCTTCTACTTAGCTGAAAGTGGTGGCTGCTGTTGACTCAGGGGGAAAAGCCTCTGTGGAGAGGATGCGGCCGCGGCTGGGCAGGAAGCAGGGCTGTTTACCTGGGGTCCTGCTGCCCTGAGAAGGCCGCAGAACTGAGGGCCTGGAGGAAGGAGAGTGTGGGCAAGCTGAAGGCGCCACACAGCTCAGGTGCCTACCCCCACTGCAGGCCAGAGGATCCCCTGTGTGTGCTCCATGGAATTGAGCTAGTCTGCGGGCGAATCCCCCCCACCAGCTTTCGCCCACACTGGGCCCCTTCATGAGAGTCTCGCCTGCCTCCTTGGATTCACCCTGGCTGGGCAGCCCAGGCTCAGAAAGTCTTCCCAACCCTGCAGCCAGAAGAGCTCTCTCTTCCCTGATCCCCAAGAGTGTAGTCCTTGGGCTACAGAGAAACCAGGCCTGCGGCTGGGTACCCCAATACCTTTACTGTGCCCCTCCCTTCCACAGCCGTCCTCACTTACACACAGGGGTCTGTCTGGGCCCAGGGTCTCCCTGCCCTACTAATCAGGCCAGGAGCTCTCCTCAACCCCCACTCTAAATGTACAGGACCACCCTGTCCCTTCCTGGGCCTCTGTTTGCCCCTCTGAGAACTGGAAGGGGCAAGCTTGACCCTATCATGATAAGGCAAAATGTCCACAGGGCCCAGCACAGCCACATTGGTATCTCCATAAGCCCCACCAACACCTTCTGAGGGCTGCGTAAGAGGCCAATAACTCTGTAGGGCCACCCCAGGTGAGCCACAGCCCCCACTGCACAGGCAAGAAGACAGAGGCCCGGCAGTAGCCCCTCCCCATAGCCCAACATGCCCCTCTGCTTCTCTGCCTCATTACCCATGGTTGGTCCCCTGGCTCAGGTGTCCACTTCACAAAGAGGAGGGTCTGTCTGTCTTGTTCCCACTGTGTCCTGAGCACCTGAGCTGGCTCAGCACATGGCAGGCAGGCGCTCATGGCACCTGTGGGAGGCTGAGGGGACAAGGGGACGTGAGAGTGATGTGCCCTGTGCCGCCATGTGTACTCAAGGCTTCCTGCTCCCCTCTGAGGGCAGAAGGGCTGTAGGTTTGCCCCTGCCTCCTGCAGCTCCCTGTGCATCTGTTCACTCACTCATTCCTTCACGTGTGGTCAGGTATCCCCAACCACCCAATGCCAGGCCCCATGATGGGTACATAAGCTTCTGCACCCAGAGGAGACAGGACAGACAAACCAAACAGGACATGGAATAACCAACTAGCCCCCAGACAGAGGCTGGCCAGGAGCTTGCAGCCTTCCAGAAAGGCTGAGACTCGCCCAAGGGCTAGGCTGTGGAGGGCTGCATTGACCCCTGGGGAACTGCAAATATCTATCAATTGAATGTAGCACTGGAGAGGTTAGGGACAGGGAAGCGTGACGTGCCCAGAGGGAATAGTCCAGCTTAAGCTGTGCAGCAAGATGGGCCTTGGCCTGGCCAAGCAAGTGGGTGCCAGCCCTGAGGGGCACTGGGTGTGAGGGAGGGGCTGACCTTTAACAGAGAGCCCCAGGTGTCCCAGCCATATACACCTAATGGTCCAGAGGATGAGGGCCCATGGGAGAGAACATAGTTGGGCCAGGAGATTATGGACAGGTAAGGCTCTGAAGGGACATCAGCATTGCTGGCTCAGGGAAGTCTCTTCTGGCAGGGACCCCATCATGGAGAGACACGGCCTGTATGGAAAGCTCTACCCTGTATCTCCCACCTTCTGCACTCCCTGGGCTCCACTGTCCTTCAGCTAGGAAGAACTGGACAGGTTAGTGAAGGTGGTCCCAAAGTTTTGGCAGACAGGGAATGCTAAGTCAGTCTGCCCCCAAGGGCCCCAATGCCTGATGCTCCCCTTGCCTACTTGTCTAACTCCAGGCTTGCATCCCTCCTTTCTGCTCCACCCCCACCCTAGCAAAGCTGCTAGAAGCCTGGAGCCCACTTAATCAGTGACTTATCATTCAACACAGTTGTATTATACACTGACCATGAGCTGGGCCCTGGGGCTATGGCTGACAGTCCAGCACCAGGGTGCTGCCAGGCTCTTGGGTGACAGTGCATAAATAGGCCTGCAGACCAGGGTGGCAGCAGTGTGACAGCAGAGCCCAGACTGGAGGAGCCAAGAGGCCTCTAACCAGCCCAGAGGTCAGGGGAGGCCTTCAGAAAGAGGTGTCAGTCACTGAAGCTGGCCAGCAGCATGGTGTGAGGTGCTGCAGGCATAGCTTTAGCTATTTCCTCTCCCCTCCTTGGTCTCCTCCTGGTTCTACTCCAAAATCTTTGTTCACTAAGTCTCTCTAGACAAGTGAGTTTTCTTCATTCCAAACTACTTCTCAGAGCCTCAGTATCCTTTTAAAGTGGACCCATTGAACCATTTAATTAGGTGATCCCGCCCTCTGCCCCACTCCCATCCCCCACTCTGTGCAGGCAGGCCTCGAATCCTTGTCCCATCTTCTTGTCTGAATCTGAGGTCTGGGGGTAGCCCCCCCAACCCCTGCCCAGTAAAAGCTCTGGGCTCAGCAGCACCAGGAACAAATGTTAGTGGGTAAGGACTGTAGGTCATCTGTTACGGCTTTACTAACAGTTTACAGGCCAGCTCCTCACTGATAAGGCATATAACTATGCTGGTGTTTCACTAAGTTTTCAGAGGCAGGAGGGGAAGTGAAGATGGGGCATCGTGCCTTTGTACAAAACAGGAAAAACACCCTAGGCACTAGGCTGCACAGCTTGGCCAGTGGTTGGATTTCTGCCAGGATACCCTGTGCAGTATACAACCTTTA
Source organism: Otolemur garnettii (assembly GCF_000181295.1). Classification (NCBI taxonomy): domain Eukaryota; kingdom Metazoa; phylum Chordata; class Mammalia; order Primates; family Galagidae; genus Otolemur; species Otolemur garnettii. Next base: position 544,032 of record NW_003852441.1, on the reverse strand, counting down.
CAACCACACCCTTTGGCGATAAGTTCAGGTTCAGCACAGAGGCCTTTCCCCAAACAAGTCTCAGTACCCTCAGACCATCCCACACAGGTGAGAGAACTCCCTGAGACCCAATGCAAAGTGTTTGTGTGTGATGTACAAGCACAGTTTTCTAAAGAGAATGTAGAATTTTTCTCCAATCCCCAAAAGATCCAATCCCTCCAGTCCAGACTTGAGTCTAGACCCAGGTTCTGGGATGAAGAATGGTAGAGGGGACTTTCTAGAGCCTGCAGAGGGGTTCAAATGTGTTTGGAGACACAAACATCTGTCATTCTTTTTCTCAAATAGTCGACTTAGTATCCAAACCACACAACCTTGATAAAGGGCAGATTCCTCAGACTTATCCCTTAAAATCTGTCATTTGGGAGTGGCTTGAACCCAGGCATCCGTCCCTGGTACAAACTTCAGGGTAGTTTATAGCATATGCCATGCTCACAAAACTCTGATTTATGCAGTCCATTATTATTAACTTTGCAGTACACTGTACTTTTTTTTTGATGCTGGTGGCAGAACAATATATGTACCCCCAAAGCCCACTAAAATCCCAAAGGCATATACATGTATAACTATGTGACTGATTTCAGGACTCTAGCTCCCTCTTGGTTTGTGGGAATGCTGTGAGGGTGGGACTATGGAGAATTTCTTACTGCCCATCATCCTCACTCCCTCAAGCCAGGACAAGGCACGACAGGTAATCCACAAGGAAGAGTCAAACACTGGGCCTCCCCAGGGCTAGTCCAAATAGGCAATGAGCAGCCCTTACCTCAGCCCCCCTCCCCCCCCCTGCCCCAGCCTGTTCCTATGACCATGCCCTCCTTTTGAGGCAGGGCCAGACCCCGGGCTCCTTGTCTGGCCAGCACAGTGGGCCTTTCATCAGGGGCACACACCAAAGCAGCCTCCTCTGGCCTGGGGTCTAGGCTAGACACTGACCCCATGCCCTGGCCTTGGAGACAAGCTCTTCTGTGTCTGGGTATGAAGACACATCTGTCTCCCACGCTCCAAAGTCCTAGGCCAGCACTGGGCCCGCCAAGGAAGCCTCAGGCAGCCAGATGAATGGATACATTCAATCATATATCCGGAGCACCTACTGTGTGCCAGCTCACAGACAGGGTCCTGCACGGACAGCAGTTTTGGTGTGGAAAGAGGATGAAGGAATAAAGGCACAAGTGCAGCAGAGACAAATGCTTATAACAGCAGGGCAAGTGGGCTATGTGGAAAGCTCCCTGAAGAGAGCTGAGGAATCGGCCAGGACAAGGGACTTAAAGAGTGTCCAGGAATGACGTGCAAAGGCCCTGTGGTGGGAACAGGGGGAGACCAGCGTGGCTCTGAGGTGGTCGGCCACCGCGCGGCATGATGACAATTGAGGGCACTGACCCAGTGGGCCTCTCACTCTCAGACCCTAAAGGTCCAAGAAAAACTACGAAGAGAGGGAGCTCAGGGAACGAAGCAGCCTTTGTTCGGGGCAGCCAAGGAGCCGCAAACCCTTCCAAAGCCAGGCGCCCAAGGCGTCTGTTCCGGAAGCTCGGCCCCCTCCCAGCCACGCTCGCCCGTACGTGACAAATCTTGCCCCGGTCGCCCCGCCCCTCCGTAGCGTAACGGCCAATCAGGAGCGGCGCCCTGTCCTGGAGGAGGGGGCCTGTGAAAACACAAAAGGCAGGAAACACTAGCAGTCCCGAGCGCCGTCACCATGGCTACCTGTGCCCGCGCGCCGCCCCGCGCCCAGTCTGGGAAGAGGCCCGCGGGGCTCGGGGTCGAGGTGGAGGGCAGATTGGAGGCTCCCCGAGGGGCGCTTGGCCGCCACTCCTGCCTTGTCTGTGAAATGGGGTCATATTTGCTCAGGGCTAGATTCACTCATATTTAAAATGTTAATATTGAGTGCTTACTATATACCTGGTCTAGAGAGCCACCACTGAGCAAGCCAAAAAACAAAAGCAACCCTCCTCCGCGCTTCGCTTAGGTTAGATGGGGGATGCTCGGGAGGTGGCCAATAAGCAAAAACACGTATCAATAAATTGTACAGAGCCGTAGAAAACACTTGCTAAGGGTAACTGGGGAATGTGAGAGAGATTCGTAATTTTAAACAGGGAGATCTGGTAGGCCTCATTAAGAGGTAACATTTGAAGGAAAGACTCTAAGAGGAACCACGTGGCAATCTGCAGGGAGGACACTGTAGTCAGAACAAGTGGGCAGAAAGGGCAGAGGCCCTGAGGCAGCAGCATACACCAGGAAGAGCAAGGAGGCCTCTGTGTCCACAGCTGGGTACACAAGGGGAGAGAAGGCTGAGAGGTGACAGCAAAGAGCCGGCAGGTGGTCAGCCCAGTCAGTATTTGTTCACTTCCCTTCCTCAACTCTTTGGCTATCCTTTCCTCCTCCTTCCTCCTCTCTTCCACAGGTAAGGGGAAAACACCCGCTTGAGGTGAGATGAACTACAAGTAGGTTTAGAAGACATTTCCTCTTCAATGTGCATCAGAAGGGCCTCAGAAGCCAGGAGCTCTCAGCCTTTCCACAAACTGTTCCCTTCCTGTCTCATTTGGATGAACTCCCACCTTAGCCTTGAAAGCCCAACTGAATGTCACCTCCTCATGAGGCTTGCCTGGCTTGGCAAAGTCATAACTCCCTCGAGCTACCCCACCATGCAGAATCCATCAAAGCACTGACCTCACTCCCCTCCACCTTTCCTACATGGGGCCAGAGGACAGCCGCAAAGTGGCAGAAGGGCCAACAGGAAAGCATCTGTCATAATGGGCCACAAGGACAAAGCTCAGCGTTGATGGCTAATGGTTAGTAGCCTATGTATGCCCACATCCCCTCTGGAATAAAGACGAGTGCTGAGCCCTGGCTCAGACCCTCAGAGAGATGTACTCTATTCCACCCTCCTCCACCTCTGGACAAGGGCAAAAACCTCATAAAGATCAAGCAAAAAAAAAAAAAAAAAGAAAAGAACGCCAGCAACTGTGGCACAGCCTGTATACAGTTCATTTCTTCTGGACACTGGCCTGCCCTGTTCAAATGCCAGTGGCATATGGTGTGTGGAGTCACGGTGAGGGTCTCAGCCTTTGGCTACAGCACCTCCAGACACCCATGGTATGTTTCCAGGAGGTCCTTTACCCCTTAACAGGCCATTGGAGCCCCTGCCCCCCTCATTTGTAAATGGGGCTAATAATAGCCACCAGGGTTGTTATACAATGTGTCAATGTGAGAGAAGTGTTTAGAGCGGGTATGGTAGGGCAGGGTAACGGCTGGCTCTGCTGATTAGAGAAGCCAATATAGGAACCTGCAGGGAAACGTTAAGAGTCACCACAAGCTGTATGCGCTCCTCAGAGCCACAGGTGCACTGCATTTCACAGCCTCCCTTGCAGCTGGGTGCAGCCACATGACCAATATCCAGTCAAAGGAATGTGAGTGGAAGCAATACCTGCTTCCAGGCCTGACCCTCCACACTCTCCCAGCTTGACACAGACCTTGCCCAGGCCACACCACCCCACGGAGGAAACCATCCACCACCAACTGGAAACACCACCTCGTGTGTGAAGAATGAGATCTAGAGATGTGAGGGTGGGGCTGTTACTGCAGCTGGCCTTCTGCTAACCAGCACAGACATTCACTTACCCTTCCCTCACTCACTCAGTTTAGGGTTTAGGGAGGCCTCTGGGAGCTTCATACCTATGCTGGGTCTGGAGAGACAGAGAAAGCAGTACAAAGTGGGGTGAGGCCAGGTACAGTGGCTCACAGCTATAATTCCAGCACATTGGGAGACTGAGGTGAGAGGATCGCTTGAGCCCAGGAGTTCAAGGCCAGCCTGGGCAACATAGGGAGATCCCATCTCCACCAAAAATAAAAAGCCAATAAAAGTGTGGTGATGGCATCCATAGTCTTAGCTACTCAGGAAGCGAAGGATCACATGAGCCCAGGAGTTGAGGTTGCTGTGAGCTATGATTCCACTGCACTAGTGAGACCCTGTCTCAAAAAAGAAAAAGGTGTAGTCTTTGCTTTCATGTAGCTTTCAGTATGGCAAAGGCCAAGCTTAGTAAGTACCAGGGTAAGATGGCTTCCCTAAGATGAGATCTAAAAGACAGAGAGAGGAGGCTCGACGCCTATAGCTCAACCGGCTAAGGCGCCAGCCACGTACACCTAAGGTGGCGGGTTCGAATCCCCAGCCCGGACCCGCCAAACAACAACGACGGCTGCAACCAAAAAATAGCCGGGCGTTGTGGCGGGCGCCTGTGGTCCCAGCTACTTGGGAGGCGGAGGCAGGAGACTCGCTTGAGCCCAGGAGCTGGAGGTTGCTGTGAGCTGTAATGCCACAGCACTCTACCCAGGGGGACAGCTTGAGGCTCTGTCTCAAAAAAAAAAAAAAGACAGAGAGAGGAGAGAGGAGCCAGGCAAGAGAGACCAGCAGAGGCAAAGTTCCTGAGGCCTGAGGGAACATGGTCCACACATCCTGGAGCCTAGAGGGGGACAGATGAAGGGAGCCAAAGAGATCCATCTCCATCACATCCCCTTTCTGAATCTCAATTTCCTCACCTTTAAAATGGGGGCAATGCTAATAACATCTCACAGAACACCTCGGAACCTCAGAGGAGAAAATACCACACATGAAATGCTCCTGGATGTTTGTTCATTCCCGATACTGCCGAGAGTGGGCAGGAGGGCCTCTGCCTGATGCCTGGGCGGCGCAGGGAGGACGTTGACTCTGTCGGCTCAGGAGATGAGCAGGGCTGCCTCTGGGGCTCTGGAGGCAGAAGCAAGAGGGAGAGCTGCTGCTATTAAGGCTCCTGCCATGCAGGCTAAATATCAAGGATTGTCTCCAGCCGGGAGAGCTATTAGGCAGTAGCGGAAGTGCGCTGGCTCTCTAGGGAGGCGGGCAGGACTGTCCCTGGAGGCAGCTCAGGCGAGCTGGTGCTAAGAGCGGGAACTCTGCTGACGGGCAGACGCTGGCCGCCATTCAGCCTCTTTCTGGACAGGGATGGTGGAGATGGATATTGCCAGAGTGGAGGGGGAGGTCCAGAAGGCCCCCTGGGGCTGATGTGTTGTGTGCATTTTCCTGACGCTCCATGCCGGCCTTGCTGCTGTCTCCTGAGGTGAGGAGCTGGAAAAGACACATCAGTGCAGTGAGGTGCATTTGCTGCCAGGTGCCAAAAAGGGTGTAGGTGGGCAGGGGGTACAGGCAGGAGGGGCTCCACTAGGAGCCAAAGGCCCCAGGGACTTGCAGTAGGACCACCTCACTCCCTTGACTCCCACCCCCAACACAGATCCCGAACTCTCTGCTGCCAGGATTCAAGGCTCTGTGTGATGCGAGCCCACCCGTGCTCAATCCAGCATTGCAGACCTGTGCAGCCCTCCACGCTGCAGCTGTACCCACTGCCACTCTTTGGCACTGGCTGCCAGGTATGGCAGCTTCTTCGCCTGTCATCCTCCTACATCTCCTCTATCATCTTTTAACAACCTTCTGGAGTTCTAATCCTGGCTGAGCCAGTTGGGCAAGCAATCTCCCCTCTCTGATCCTTAGCTTACTCATTGGTAACATACAGAAGTTATTTCCTACCTCCCAGGGTTGCTGGTGCAAATTAAACATGACAATCTATGTAAAGAGCACCTGATAGTGTGTGATGAGAAGTAGTTATTTAAGAAGACTGAGAAAAAAGAAAAAAACTATGAAAACCACCTAACCAACCTCCTTGGAGCAGCACTGCCTCCAGGAAGCCTCCTTCTTCTTCTTTTTTTTTTTCTTTTTGCAGTTTTTGGCCGGGGCAGGGTTTGAACCCACCACCTCCGGTATATGGGGGGCGGTGCCCTACTCCTATGAGCCACAGGCACCGCCCCAGGAAGCCTTCTTCAACCACCCTTGTTTTGGGTTAAATGCCCCACCCTTGGTTTGGGTTAAATGCCTTCTCATTGACCCCTGGGATAACATCACATGAGATGACGAGTTGTTTGGGCATGTGCCCTACCCCCATTAGTCTTGTAGGGAGTCTGAGGGCAAGAGCACAACTAGTGGGGGGCAGGCCACACAGTCAGTGTTACATGAGTGTGCAAGGAAAGGTGGGTGGCACGGGCCAACATCAGCTTGCTTGGCCCTTGGGGGCAAGAGGACGGGCACATCAAATATCCCTGGATCCCTATAATTCTCAGCTCCCACCTCAGGACTACCTTGCCAGGACAGCCCTCTGTGAGTTGCCCTTACCTCAAGCTCTGCGCAGGGTGGTTCTGACCTCAGCTCTGGCCCTGCCCTCCTCCCTAGGCTGCCATTAATGGCAGCTTCCAGTGAAAAAGCCTGGCCCACTCCACCTCCCTCATCCTGACACGCCACCAGTCAGCTGGTGGCCAAGTGCCAAGCGGCCAGCCTGAGCTCAGGGATGGCTGGAGATAGGGGTTATAAAACATGCCAGGAAGCCCCAGGGGCTTGGGAAGGTGACATGTGGGGGTCTGTGAGCTGTTTCCATTTCTTCTGGAAACCTCAGGGGTACTGTGTATTTACCCCAAATGAGGCTGCACTGACACAAATCGTCAGCACCCTGATCTGGCCTGGAAGACTGTCAGCTTGAGGTCCTACTGGTTCTTGTCCCCCACCCAAAGCTCAGATAGGCAGTTATGGATGTCTCTGATTAATAAGAAATGGGGGCAATGAATTAATCATTACATAATAAATGCAGTTTGTTTGGCAGCCGTATCTTTCAAAAACATGGCTCTAGTGAGTGTGTGGAATAATGAAAGGGTCCTCAGAAGACAGACATGGTCCTCTGGGGTGAGCCATGGCTTCTGCCCCAGGAGCCCCCATCCTGGGGGGAGACAGGAGCCCCTCAAAAGAGTACACAAAGAGGCAGAGAATGGTGATGGCTTGTCTTAAGCCCCTCAGTACAGGGGCTCTGGGCTCAGCCTGGGCTCTCTACCTCCTGCCCAAGGCCAAGGAGGCTGGTCTGCCGCCTGACTCTCAGAGAGGACCAAGCAGATGTTTCCTTCCATCAGGAGAACAACGCTGGCTCCCAGATGGGCTGCAACACAGAGGCACATCCTCTCCCTCCCTCCCTTTGTGACAAAGTGTTTCTTTCTGGGAAGCAGCTGAGCTTCAGAGGTGGCTGGTGGGGGCAGAGTGGCACCTCCAGAGGCATCTTCAGAGCTCACCTATGTCCCTGGAGGAGGGATCCTGAAATACAAAGGCCCAGCGGGCTGCCATTTCCAATGTTAAGGGTCCACAAGTGCTAGTGCAAGGTCTGCTGGCTGAGAAGGGGCAATGGTGGCCTGGCAGGCAGTGAGCTGAACCAGTAAGTACACCTCCCTTGGTCTGCCACCTCCATGGCACACCTGAGGGAACCACACAGCCTGTCCTTGTCCTCAGGCAAGGACAACCCATAGGATTCCCACCTTTCTGGCCCTCCTCTATGCCAGCTGCCACCATCCCTGTTCTGGCCTGCCCTGCCCTCCACACAAACCCCCTAAGCACTCCTGCAAGCTCTGCTGGAGAGAAACCATGTTTGAAACACAAGCCAGACCAGATCACTTCCCTGCTTAAATAAAAACCTTCACCGGCTTCCTTCCCTCCAGAATAAAAACTGAAACTCCATGGCCTGGCACCTAGGACCCTGAGAGGCACCAGTTCCCACTCTATACCTAAGCAGGCCCTTCCTGGCTCCCTCCCTGATCAGTCACCCCACAGTTAGCCTCTGTATGCCCCTCTTACCTTGACACCTCACAGGCCAGCACCGCCAGGTCCGTGAGCGCCCCCTAGTGGCAGGGTCCAGCACACAGTTCAGCTCAACGAAGTATAAACGTACCCAAAAAAGAAATCAGAAGGCTAGGTGCAGTGGCTCAACACCTGCAATCCTAGCACTCTGGGAGGCTGAGGCAGGTGGATTCCCTGAGCTCATGGGTTTGAGACCAGCCTGAGCAAAAGCAAGACCCTGTCTCAAAAAAATAGCTGGGCATTGTGGTAGGCACCTGCAGTCCCAGCTCCTTGGGAGGCTGAGACAAGAGGAACACTTGAGCCCAGGAGTATGAGGTTGCTGTGAGCTATCACGCCACAGCACTGTACTGAGGGTGACAAAGTGAGACTATGTCTCAAAAATAAATAAATAAATAAATAAATAAATAAAAGAATCAGAAGACTCAACTGAACTAGTATAAGTAATGACTTCTACAGAAACCCACAGAGAGACCCTGACCTATTTGTGTACTTCTGTTTTTTCCTTCTTTATTTACAATCATTTTTCTTTTTGTAATTAACAAATGCTTTTGAATGAAAACCACACAAAGTTTCTCCTGACAAACTTGCCTGCTATGGACCCATTCTGTGTGGGGCCCAGGTTATAGAATGGCCAGCTGCAGCTCTGAGCAGGGAAGGGCTGACCAGGGCAGATGGGTCCTCTTTGAACTCTAGAGGAGCTGGAACCCCATGTATGGTTGCTTGGTCTTCCCCAGCCCAACTGGGTATTAGCAACATAGGATGACACTGGAAACCTCGCAGGGACTCCCAAATTGGAATTCCAAAATGTGCGGCTCCTTGGGCATCCCTGTGTGCACCAATGCCACCATTTGTGCAGTCACTCAGGTCTGTAGGCACCCACTGTATACCCAGCACTGTGCAGATAGTATGGTCATTTGTCTCACCACCCAAGGCAGAATCTGAGAGGTCACACTCTTGCTGGTCTTCCATTCCTACCTCCTTCTCGCCTCCTTGCCATGAGACTCTTCCACTGCCCAGCCAGGAAAGATCTGGGCCCTGCCCAGACTAAAAGATGTTGTTGGCCCTACTTTGCTTTGCGCCAGTCCCCAATCCTGGCTGGGATTACTGGCACCCAAGGGACTTATTACTATTTGGGTTTCCAGGCCACCTCCAGGGACTGAGATTCAGACAAATCTGAGGAAAGAGGAACACACTGGGCATTTCCGTGTTTCCTCCCACATGCCTCATCGGGACAAACCCTGGGCTGCTCCCAGGTCTGCTGCTGAACCTCAGCAGCCTGGGGCCTGAGACTGAGGGGCCAGAGGCAGTCCCAGAGCAAATACCTGTGCCCTGGCATATCCAGTGGCATAAACTAGATGATAGAGCCCGGATACCAGTACTGAGGGCACTGCTGGAGAAGGTGCCTCCCCCCCCCTCCAGAACTGTGGGCACCCACAGCCCAGGGGGCCTGACACACAGAACTCTGCAAGAAACGTTCAGTTCCATGTCCTAAAACAATTCCATAGACCTGGTACTGATTCCTCCCAAATCAAAGGCTACCATTTATCTAGTGCTTGTCTGTGGTAAGTGTTCTGCCCACATGATCTTGTTCAAAACTAGGACTGGAGTGAGGGGCCATGCAAAAGAAAAATTGTCCACATAGCCACCCCCCAGGGACTCACAATTAATACCGACTGCATGCTTCCTGTGCCTTGCTGCAGCCCTGGGAGGTCTGAGCCACATCCAGCTCTCACAGTGACAGGAACAGGGTTGGATCACGGGCCCTGCAGGAGTGTAGAACTGCATGTGCAAGGGTCCCATGGAGCAAGCCCCTAAACCAGACCCTAAAGTCCTGGGAGGAGGTCTGAAGGATGGGCACACCCTTGATTCTAAGGAACCCAGGCATAGAGCAGCAAGGACATGAACTTCTGATTTCACACACTTCTGTTTCTCTCTCCTTTTAAAACAATGGCTCGGCGCCTATAGCTCAACTGGCTAAGGCACCAGCCACGTACACCTAAGGTGGTGGGTTCGAATCCCCAGCCCGGTCCCGCCAAACAACAATGATGGCTGCAACCAAAAAATAGCCGGGCGTTGTGGC
>NW_003852441.1:528043-533958 GCF_000181295.1 Otolemur garnettii | reverse complement strand
CATTCATTCATTTGTTCCTTCCTTTATTCATTCAATGCAACCAGGATCTGACCTTCGGAGCAACCTGCTAGCTACCCCAAGCCTCAGCACTAAGAATTCATTCATTCATTCATTCCACAAACGTTTACTTAGTACTTGTTGTGAGTCTCAGGGGCCTCTGCTTAGCCCAATCTTGCTAAGTCTGAAACCATAGTTAGAGGCTGAGCTGGGAGTAAACATGCCAGGGTGGGGCATGCAGGACAAAGCCACCTGACACTGTGTTGTGTCTGCTGTGTGCCCCAACACCCCTGCCCCTTGGCCCCTGTATAGCATCACCCATGATCACATAAGCCCACCTCCCACCCTAAAGCCAGCAAACACCCAGGACAGGAATTACGCTCTTTACAAGAGACAGTGACATGAAGCCGGTTACTGCCTTTTCAGCAAACGTAATTCCTTTTTATTAGAAAATTAAAGGGTAGGACCAGCTTGCCAAAAGCCAAAAGAGCTGAAATGTGCTTTCCTAAGATACGTAGTGCCTGATAAAATGGATTTACTCGTCTCCCTCTTGTTCCACCATCATCTCCCTCAGCCAGCCTCTCCTCATTCATTCCCCTTACACTGGCACCAAAGCCATGAGCTTGGCCCCGGCTGACAGGCCCAGCACCCTGGATGTGGGGAACATGCTTTTGTTTCCACCACACTGAGCCCGCTTGCTGGTTTTAAGCCTTTTTAGAACAACCTTGCAGATTCTCTTGCTTTCCTGAGATGCAAAGGCTGCCCATGGCCTCTGCTAAGCTGAGGGTGTCAGGAGGGGAAAGGCAGGAACAATAAAGGATTGAGCTCTGGGAGAAACAAGCTCATCCATCTGGAGACCCAGGAGCAGGCAGTTCCAGACGGAGCCGGCTGAGGGGAGGCGGCCAGGGCAGAGAGCCGAGGACGAGTCCCTCACTGCCACACAAAAAGCAACTATTCAAAACCACCCAGGGAGTTCTCTCTTATTGAAAAGTCCTTGATTCTTCCCTTTCTGCAGCAGAACTCATGAACAAGGGGCTCATCTTATTAATGGGGTGATGGAGGGGCCCAGGAGGGAGGGTCCTCCTGCTCAGGAAGGTGGCTGAGCCCGCCCCACGAGTCATTAAGAGCTGGTAACTAAGGTAACTCCAGAATCCGATTTTCTTCCCACTAATCTTTCCTTTTCTCTTTCTTTTGCTGGTCAGATGCTACCTTCCTGGCTTAGAAGAGACTTGGGAGGGTGGTGGGTAAAGAGGGGAGTGACGCGCGCGCGCGCGCGCGCGCGTGTGTGTGTGTTTGCATGTGTGCACGCATGCTGAATACTAAAATGGTGACCATGCTCTTGATGGGGTGGGGACTGGTGTCTCATCTCAGGTATGTCTGCCTCTGCCCTCTCCCCATATCCACCCCTCCCCACCGCCCACAGCCTCCCTGTTCAAGGGCAAATCCATTTCCTTTACTCCCTCCTTGAGCAACAAAAGGCAAGATTGAGTTTCCTTTCACCTGTTCTGATTGAAGCCTCCGCGTTGGTAGGGCTGCTTTGTTCTGGGGAAAACCAAAACGGTATCTGTCCCAGAGTGTGCTGGGGTGGGCGACGGACAGCAGGGGTGTCAGAAATAAATACAAAAAACAGCATTGTCCTACAGGCCTGTGCTGCCTAGATCTCCCTCCCCAAAGCCAAGGGGCAAGGAGGCACAGCTATGAGGTCTCTGCTCTTCGAAGTTCAAATCCCAGCCAGGCCACCTGATGGCCACATGGCCTGGGGCACATTCTTTCACTCTGAGCCTGCTTTTCTTGCCTTTCACGGCAATCTTATGGGAAGTGCCTGTACCTATACAAAGCCCTTGGCATAGCTGGTCTCCCCTTGGTCATCTCCAGGGCTCGGAAGGCACAAACCACTTTTCACCAGTGGGTGAGGAGCAGTCAGAGGGCCAGTGACCCCAACTCTCCAGAGGCACCTCAGTCAGGGTTTGGAGCCTCTGGATGGTGTTTCTGTGAAAGAGGCACCACTGGCCCCTGGACCCTGAGAGCTCTTTGGGTGACAGGGGGCCTGGGCCCTGGGAGTAGCTCAGGGTAGAGTCCTGGAGGCCTACATTCAGTTCTGTGTGATGCCACACAGACCCTTTACCCCGAACACGAAGAGCCACAAGAGTCTCCCAAGGCTTTAGGAGGGTTTGGCCCAAGCAGGTGAGCCTCTCTCACCATCTGGGACACTGATGCCTTTGGGCCTAGTCTGCGATCCCCCTGGGGTGCAGCTGTGGCATCTAGAGGTTTCTGTTCCCCCCTCCTGGAGGGATTGGGGAGTTGCCTCCTGCAAGTAAGTCATGTCAGCTCAGACACTCATAGAGTGTATAAGGGAGGGGCCTGGCAGCTACTGCCCTCTGTCTGGGCCCAAGGTGAGCAGGTCAGCCCCAGAGGCTGTCTAGCTAGCTGGGATAGTGCCTGGGACCCACCCCAGGCAGCCTCTGGGTCATTCCCACTGCTCTAGGAACACCCCCCACCCCACTGCAGGGAGGACTGAGCCTGTCAGGGTGGGGCAGTGGCTTAGGGACTGAAGGCAGGGAAGCCAGGGGTGCCACTGGAGGTCGGGGAAGGGGCAAGGGCTAGAGCGCACAGTGGGGATGTTGCTTCAGAGCTGAAATGGAGCACAGGCAAGCAGCAGGCACTGTAGCCATAAACTCCCGGACCTGGCTGTCAGATCTCTCTTGGCATAGCTCTCCCTGCTGTCTTCCTCCTCTTCTTCCTCCCCATTGGGGTACTGAGGAAATGGACTGCAAATGCGATACTGCATTTTCATTTGCACCCACCTTCGCTTTGCCAGCTCCTGGGGGCTGACTTGTCCCATCCTGTCCAGTCATCTCTGTCCCACTCCCCCTTGGAGGACAGCTATAGCCACATCCCCCAGCAAAGATGGGCTAGCTATGAGCTTCTGAAGCCAGGGGTCAGGGAAACATGGTGATAGGGACTTGCTGAGCCTGCTCTTATCTTAATGGTTTTGTGCATGGAGATGGCAGCCACCTCTGGACTCCCCACTCCTGTTCTTTAGATTGCCTCAGTCTCCCTTGTCACAAAACCTGCCTTCCCCAAGGGTAGAGGAGGGCCTAGACAGGATGTCTTCATAAACAGACATCCTCTGGTGCCAGGAAAACGCCACCTCAGAAGCAATACTGATGGCAGACACTGCCCTTCGCCAAGCTGCTACTGTGCAGGGTGTGGGGTCAGCCTGTGGAGGCCCAGGGCATGTGTATTAATCACAGCAGCAAGGACAACCTCTGTTTGCAGCACTGAGCACTCCATAGGTATTTTGGTCATGAAAATTCCCCTAAACTCACACATTCCTCAGATGGAGAAGACTGAGACCCAGAGGGGCTCACAGCAGGATACTGGGGGCCAGCATGTGACCACAGCAGCTCCCTTTCATGGGGCCTGAGTTGCCCGAGTCTGCAGTCTTTCCATTTAGCCCCAGCTCCTCAGAGCCACACTCGGCAGGCATGCTCACGGAGGGGTGGACATTGGCAGTCTCAAGCTCATGGCTTCTGCCTGATGCCTGCTGCCCCTGGAGTATTCCACACCCCCTTCATCAGCAGACAGGCCAGGCCTAAGGCCCTGTGGGACAGCAGGGACCACCCAAGTGGTGGATGGCCTGCCTAGTCTGACAGCAGCAGCAGCAGCAACAGCAGCAGCAGCTGCTGCTGGGAAAACAGGCTTCTCAGCTGCCCCCCACCCGGCTAGCCACCTCACCCAGCCCTGAACCAGGAACTGGGCTCATTGCCAGCCCACACCCCACCCCTAGCCGGCCCCTCAGAATCTGCCAGATGTGGGAGGAGGCAGTGGTCTCCTGGTACTTCATTCCCTGCATGCTCCCCCCCTTCCTCTTGACCTCCCCAAACTGTGGGGGAGAGGCCCAACCTTTTCATTGTGGCTTGTCTCAACTGGCCCAAGCCCCCCTCAGCCCATTGCCAAGCCGCAGCCCTCCACCTCACCAGCCACCACCAGTGTCTGGAGCACATGAAGCCACCTGCCCACTTGGGCGGGAACAGTGGCTGGTGCTGTCTCCTTCCTTCTGGGGGTAGGCGATGAGGCGCCCCCTCCCCACCGGGGCCGAGTCTCTATGCCTGCCTCACACTTCCCAGGCAGGTTCACTGAGGCTGAAATTTCAATTAGGGAAGAGAAATAATTACTCTGGGGCTCCAGATCTGCTCAAGTGTTGACAGGCCTCAATATCTGCTTCCCTAGAGGAGAGGGAGGTGGCCGGAGACCTTCCCCCACCCTCAGTGCAGCTGGGTCTGAATCAGCCTTGGGCCTTTGCCTCCATTAAGCCTTGTAACCTCTGCTCCATCCTCTGCTGATCTGAGGGCACCCCCAGGACTGTTCCAAGGTAAGGATATATGGGGAGGGGGGTTTGAGAAAAGGTGGAGGCTCCTGGCAGAGGGGGCTGGGGAATAAGCCTCAGCTGGCTCTGTCAAGATTGAATTAAATTAAATTTAACCATTCAGTCACTGCCTGTCCCTGTGGTAAGCCTGCAGGCTGCCAGGCCCCTATCAGCATGGCCTGAGCAGGCTCTGGCCTCCTTTGGGGGGATTCCAGTATAGGCCTTGGAGAGGGATGGCAGAAGCTGAGGCCTCAAAGAGTCCCCAGGAAGCCTGCTCTGGCCCTCAGGAGTGGGCTTGGATGTAAGTCTCCCCTCTGGGCTTCAGGACCATGTCCTGCCAAATGGAGGTCACTAGGCTACATGAGACCCTCCTCTATCTCAAGAGGACTTCAAAGAGCATGCCTTAGACATATTCCCTCATCTCTAGAAATATCCCATCCTCAATCTAAAACTGTTGCTTTTCTGAGAATAACCCATTTCTTCCCCCTGGAAATACTTCATTTTAATCCAGAAATCCCCTAGGTCCAGAATGTTCCATCTCTAGAAATTTTCCATCTTATCTCCAGAAATACCTCCTTCCCTGTGCACACATCCTCCATCTTCAGAAACACCAGAGCTCTATAAACCTCCATCCTAACTCCAGGAATGTTCCGTTTCCAGAAATGCCACATCCCATCTCCAGAGATGTTGCATTTCAGCTCCAAAAATATCTCATCTTTAGAAGTGCCCTATTTTATTTGCAGAAATACTCTAGCATCATCTTCAAAAACACTCTACTTCCAGAGGTACTATAGTTTATCTCTAGGAATATTCCATTTCCAGAAATGTTCCATCTCTAGCAAGGTTCAGAATCTAGAAAAGCTTCATCTTTACTCCAAGAAATGCCCTCTCCTAACTCCAGAAATGCTTTCCACCTCATCTCTTGAAACATCCTCATCGTGTCTCTGGAAATGCCAAGTCTCACTTTTAAAAACACTCTACTTCTGGAAATGCACCAGCTTGTATCTGGAAATACCCATGGTATCTCCAAAAAGTTCTCCACATCTAGCCCAGATGTTGCATAAACTCAGAGACCCACTTACTTCAGGATCTCCTAGAAAGAGGCTGAGTAGTAACCAGGCCTCCTCCTCCATTGTCTCTCTGCTCCTGGGGATGCTCAGCCATCTTCTGGGTCTGCTCTTGCCCCAGGAGCAAAGATGAAATCAAGAGTTGGGCTGGCAGGTGCCTGAGAGGGAGGGGGTTGTGAGAGGAGACTGGGCTGGGAAGAAACAGGCCAGCACAGGGACAGTGGGTAAGGCTGAGCACAGCACCACTTGAAACACCCTCACCATAAGCACCTCCACTGGCCCATACCCACACCATCCAGAAATGCACAGCCCCCAGAATCATATACAATCACATTCACAACACAGGGATCTACACACAGTACCTGCAGCTCCACCCACACGTCTACTGGCACACATCATACTCCCACACACTATCATCATCACCCACATTCCCCTGGTCTCTTGCTGGGTAAGTTCTAGGGACATCCAAGGGCAGAAGCCCT
>NW_003852441.1:516441-528023 GCF_000181295.1 Otolemur garnettii | reverse complement strand
CCAGAATGCACAGAGGCTTTCAAGCCCACACCATAGACCCTCCTGAGCAAGGACTATAGAGAAGATAGATCAGAACATCCTTGGAGTCATTTCCTGCAGTGAAATGTTTTCCCTTTCAGGCCCTTTCTCTGAGCTCTGCACATTCTCAGTAATCAGCTATATCAGATCACCTTTTCTCCTTCTTACTTCTTCTTATTTACTTTATATATATTTTGTAGACAAGAGTCTTGCTATGTCGCCCAGGGTGGCCTCAAACTCCTAGGCTCAAACAATCCTCCCACATCAGCCTCCTCAGTAGCTATAGGCAGGTACCACCATGCCCAGCCTTCCCCTTCTTATTTCTAACCACTGACTTCTAGAACCTCCTGATAGTTGGTGCTTCAGTGTGTGCTTATGTAGAGGCTTAAAAAAAAAAAAAAAAAAAAAAAAAAAGGACCACAAGAGAGGTAGGCACAAGGCGTGCAGTGTGCGTCTGCCTGTGCATGCCCACGATGGGGCACTCCCTCCCTTCTGGAGCAGCCCAGGCCACTTCTGGACTGCTTCTGAGTGACATCAAGTTCCTCTTAGGGTAGAAATGAAACCTTGCTATACCACCTCTGTCCACATAACTGGTTCTCCAGAGGGCAAAGCCCATGTCCTGCTGAGATCTCAAGCTGAGGTTCTCTCCTCCCTGCTCCACATTGGGGTACAGCTATTCTCAGGGAATGAGGGTCTGGAGATAGCTGAGTGGAGGTGAGTCACCACCAGCGGGTGTGCACACACAGACACACAGATAGGCACATAATATACCTACACGCAACTGCACACAACAGAAAGAGGAGATAAGTCCCTGGTGTGCACCAAGCTTGTTCCTGACACCTCTGCGAGTAGAAATTCTCAGAGCCTCTAGGTGGGTGGGAGGAAAAGAGGCTCTGTCTCCTCCATCTCCATTCCCAGGGGCACTGGTTAGCTCTGGTCTGCTCCCACGGGAGGATAATTACCATTTATGAACCTCCCAATTTAGAATCAAACTCAATTAACTGGAATCACCCAAGCCCCCCCTTCGATCCTTTGGGGCCAAGGGCAGATGTGTATAGAGCTTGGACATGCCCTTCAGTTTGCCCTCTGTGGGCCCCTTTTTCTGACAACCCTAAACTAGCCAATTCTGGCCCAGAAATCATGCTTCAACATCTGCCCTACCCTCTCAGTCCCTCCTGATCCTGGATACTCATTTCCTCTCTACCTAGACCTCCCTCCTCTAGGAACTGAGATCCTTACCCCAAACTGTGAGGAAAAAGAAATAAAACAAAATAGTAGAAAAAGAATCTGAATGAACATGTTGTCCCAGGGTCCAATATGGCCAGGCCTTGGCACTGGGTGGTGAGCAGGTCCTGGGTCTCCCAGCTCCCGAAGCAGCCAGGGCTGTGCAGAGGCTTCTGTGTTGGTATTCTCTGTCCCTCACAGCCCAAATTACACTGGCTCTCCTGGGACCCTTTTATTGCACGTTGTCACTTCAGCAAAAGGTTATGTACGAGAACATCGAAATCCCTCTCGCATATTAACTAAAAGAGCATTTTTAAAAATGCATAAGAGAAAGCAGCTCACCTAAAAGCCAATTGTTCCAGTGTCTTAGATCAGAATGAGCACTGGATTGGGAGTCAGGAGCAGGAGTCCTTGTCGGAACCCTGCCCTTACTGGGACCTAGGGCATGTCACTTCACCTCTCTAAGCTCCAGTTTTCTCATCTGCTGAAAATGAGAATAAAGGCACCCACAGTTGTTCTCTATCAGGGATGCTGAGGGTCACCTGAGTGGCTGGAATGAATCACCTTGCAGACTCTGACTGGTGTTACCAAGTATTTAACAGGCATAGAGAACGTGGTATTATTCCCCAAGTATGCTATGTCCTTTCACACCTCCTTATCTGTCTCCAGGCAGTTATCCCTACCTGCTACCCCATTTTGGTGGGGGTGGTGGTGCTGGAGAATTCTTGTAAAACACTGTCAAGACCCAGTTTGGAATAAGTTTCTTGGTTCTGATATTTACTAGATGAACTTCAAAGATGTAATCTGCCTCAGGTCAGAAAAACCAAGGTGCTAGGATGGGAACCCAGATCTGAGGGTGGCCAGCTCAACTCAGGGTCTGGGCCCAGCAGGCAGGAGATTAGGGTTGTAAGGGAATGAGGTGGCTCCACTCAGCTCTGCCAATAGTGCCCTGCAATCATGTGGCCCTCACTTTTAAAAGGAAAGCAAGCAAAAAATAGAATTTGTAAGTGAAACCTGGTTAATTGGTTAATTTTAAAAGCCCTGGGCTAGCCAACAGCAGCCACCCACAGGCATTCCCAGTGGACAACCTCTGGCCTGAGTGCTTAAGCCCTGGCCTCCATGCAGAAGACAAGAGGTCTGCGCAGAGGAGGGGCAGTCCCAGCATGGGGCAATGGAGAGTGAGACTATTTCCAGCTCAGCAGTAGGACCACACGAGGCAGGTTTTCATCTGTGAGGAACTGGCTGGCCACTAGGCAGCAATGGTCTCTGCGTGCTCTTCTGTCAAATGGGGACAGTAACAGAACATGGAAGTGCCTGGCCTGGGGATGGCTCAGTGGGGAGGGAAGAAGGGATTCTCAAAAGTCAGGTCCCTTTACAGCTAGGGTCTGCCCTCCTCAGCCAATCACACTGTTTTAAGGCTGCAAGAAAGCTCAGGAGAACCTGAACACTTTAAATAGATGGAGAGAGGCCCAAAAGACGTCACTTCCCTGCAACACACAGCAGGGGAGGAAGGGAATGGCAGTCAACACAGTGCCAGGTTACCTGGCCCTGCCATCAGGCAGCCTCCCTCTGAGTGCCTTCCTTCCCCAACCCACAAAATACCAACATGGCCATTTGGTTCAGCCCCAGTCTGTCTAGGTTCTTACTAGCCAGTGGGACCTTGACCATAGCTGCCAGACCTTTTGAAGTCTCAATGCTCCAGTTTCTTCATCTGTACAGTGGAGATGGTGGGATCCCTCACTGGCAAGGGTTTGAAGACTGGAAATAATGAAGGACCCAGGGCCTGGCACCTAGGAGGCCTCACCAAGAAGCAGCTCAGAACAGGATGGCTATAGCTATTCTGCCCTTCTTACTCCTCCTCCTTCCCCGGCAATTCTCCCCTGGCCCTCTCCTGGGTCCTTGCTAAGACTTGGGTGCTGCTCCTCCCTTTATTGACTGAGCTTTGTTTTAGGGAATTATAATCTGCTAGGCTTTAATTAGCGGTCCCTGAAGACCACCTTCCCCAGCTGAGTTTTATCCCTCCCTCCCAGGGCTCAGCTGAGGGCTACAGGGCTGGGTGGAGCTGCTCTGAGCTAAGGCAGGAATTTGGCGGGGGCAGACCAGCACTCAGGCCTGCACAGAGGCTCTGAGGGAAGGAAGGCAACACCAGGAAAGAGATATCCTTGTGCAGCCCACACTCTACCCATTAGAAGCAGGAGATTCTGGAGTTCTCAGGGAGGAGACTGAGGCCTGGAAAAGAGAACTTGGCAGTGCAAAGGTCGTACACTCCCTGCCCCACCCCCCCAGGTCCTCTTCTGACCCTCCTGGGCTTTTCTCCTCTTTGGCCTTGTGCATTCACTCTGCACATTCGCTCCCCTGCACTTCCTGTCCAGAGCACCCTTCTCTTCCCACTTCCTTCAGGACAAAAATCTTCAAACAGTCAAGGCCCACAGTCCTTTCAGCTTCAGCTCCTGCCTTGACCTCTGTGGCTCCCATGGTGCATGCCCTTCCTTCTTCAGACTGGTCCATGTCCCTTAGAATATCTTGGGCAGGGACCTCAGCCAGACCCGGGGTCTGCAGAAGGACTGAAGGGAAGGAGGTGCAACCTGGGAACCAGCTGTGGATCATCACACAGGAGGACTGGGTCACACCACACCCTGAGCACACGGTCAGGCTGACCTGGCTCAGTTTGGTCACAACACCCTATGTGTGTGACCCCTCTGGCCCCACAGTCTCACCTCAGGGAGGGCTGGTACCCTACCTGGCACCCTGGAGGTTCCCAGGGCCCTACAGAGCCTGCCTCCTCGGGGACCACTTCCCCTGCCACCTCAGAAGGTGTTTCTCTTGCCCATTGGGGCTCTAGCCCAAAGCCTGGGCCATAAGCCAGTCCAGAGCTGGACCCTATGGCCAGGGAGTCACAGCAGGTGGCACCAGCTCCTCACTTGGCCTCTCTGCCCCTGCGGCCCTTGGAGAGGCCTGTTCTAGCTCCTCCACCTACCTTCCTTACCCCTCAGTCCGGTGACAGCCCAGACCTGACACCCCAGCCCTGCTGGGGTCTTAATTGGCCTGGCCTCAGGCAAGGGAGTGCCCCTCCAGGAGCACCAGCCTCACCATCCCTGCTCTACTCGTGGTGCAGGGCTGTCAAGTGACCACAAGGCAACAGCACAAAAGCCAGGAAGCTGCAAACTGGTGGCCCTAGGTCTGAATCTGGCTAGTGGCTCACTGAATGAGGGACAACATATACAAACCAGGAAGCATCACGCAAACACCTGAATCCTGGTTCCTGAGAAAGTAGGTGACAACCAACTTGGGCTGTATCCCCGAGGGCCAGGCCAGGTGGCCACCACACCCTCCTCAGCATTGCCTGCCTGGCCCTGCAGGCTCAGGGGTGGACGGCTCTGCATTATGCAAATATGAGTTCATCTTTGGATCATTCCTCCAAGGTAACACGTTTGCATTTTAAGCAGGGCCTTCAATGCTTTGACCCTTGGCAGTGGCAAACGGAGGCATCTCAGGCCCTAGGAAAGGAAAGAAGGGGATATTTAGCAGGAAGGCAGATAACAAGGCCACTAAAACTACTCCTAAAGGGTGGCACCTTGCAGGAATGGCAGGCAGGGTCTTCTCTCTGCCTACTTCAGGGAAAAGGGGATTTCTGTGGAATGAGTGGATACCCATCTGCCTCTCTCCTAGCTCCACCCTGGCAGTAGGTGGACGCTGACTCTTCCCGCCAGCCTGCCCTTCCAATACTTCATGACACTGTTTCTGGTTCCTGAATCTTCCTCTTGGTCAAGCTCCTCCAGAGAACATGGGACGTACTCTAGTGAGAACACCCTTTCCTTTTCCCAGACACACTACTTTGATAACACAGCCTCAAGTAGGGCCAGGGACTTCTCAGCCCCCTATAGGCTCATACTGAGATGACAGTCACCAGACTATCTCCTGGAAAGCACTGAAGGATTATAAGGGAGTCTCCCTCCCCAGGAGCCAGCAAACCCTGCTGCAGTTACACATAGGTCCTCTGACCTAATGGAAAGACACAAATGGGCCCCCTCTATGTGTCCAAGTGCTGTCAGGTACTTGAACAAACTTGACCTGGTTTTCCTTGCTCTCCTGACAGTCTTCCCAGAAAAAACCTATGATACTCCCTGTACAAAGGGGAAACTGAGGTCTAAGAAGTAGAAAAAGTCCTTGCTCAGGGCCAGCAACCCTGCTGCTTCTGGGTGTGGCTGACCTACCATGGGCCCACAAAGGAGGCTAATGAGCAGGTGGGAGTAGGTAGGGAATGGTAGCGGGCTAGGCCTCATGAGTGCTGAGGTTCATCAGATCCATCTACCCTCTTATGAAGCCAGCAACAGTTGATGCTGGGGTAGAAGCTGAGGGCCACCTAGTTTATTATTACTACTATTCCTTTCCACTACCACAGACCTTATAGGACTGAATACGGGTCAGTTACCCAGGCAAGGGATAGCAAGCCCAGGTCCAGCTCCTTCCAGACAAGGCCTGGCCGGTGCACCAGGAGTATGGATGCAACCTCTGGCAGGTCTCAGGGGCACTGGTGGCTGGTCTGCTGTGAGGTCATCAGCCAGCTTGGGGGCAGAGAGAGGTGGGCTGTGCTCAGGTTGGTGGAGGTAACATGAGTTAGACCAAGGTGGCTCTGGGCTAGTGAGTCGCCCAGCCTTTCACGAGTGGGCATCACAGCCCTCAGCCCTGTGCAGCTTGGACCTCAGAAAGGAACAACCTCAAAGGAGGCATGGAGGAGGAGAAGCCCTTATCTTTGGGAGCCCCAGCTTGAAGAAGGGGCTCCTGGTGGAAGCCTGGGAGCAGCTGCCAGCCACAAAGGGCATCTGGAGCTTGAGGTCAGAGGACTAGGTATAGTCTGGGGTTCCCAACTTCTGCCTGAATGACCTTAAGTGTGTCACTTCTCTGTAAAACTGGAACTACAAATGCTGACTTGTAGGATCTGTATAAACAACAGGCCTAGTGCCCAGCATATGAGTGGGATCCATGGGGTGGGGTGCTCTCACTCAGTCTCTGGGACCTCAGAGGCCAGCACCTGGGGAGAGTCCTCAAAATTCAAAGGAGAAGCACAAATATGACTCAAGCACACTCCCCTAAACACTTTGAGACTGCCCCCAGCCCTAGCTGCCCTCCCTGAGTTGGGCAACAGTGGGCTGTACCCTGCTGTGGGGCCTTATCCCATTCTGGTCTCAGCCCCTTCCTCTCCCCGGCTGGGGGATGTGAGCAGGAATGGCTCAATCAGGATATAATCGTTTTTAATTAACGTGCGGATCATTTCACAGGCTGATCTCCTTGGAGACCAAAGGAAGATGGTCTTTTAGATTTTCTTTTGCCTCCCCCACCCCACCCCGTCCAGTTGAAGGCCATCCCCGGCTTCACCCACCCCAGCCACAACCTTGAGAGCAATACAAAAGCCTGATGCCTAGATTCCTCTTGGGGCCATTATTAGAAGGAAAGTGCTCTCTTTCTTATACACACACATATACACTCAAGCTCTGGGGCACACTCCCCTTCCCTTGAATGAACACATGAGGTCAAAAATTCACAGATACAAGGACACACCTATAGATAAGGCGCACACAGGGTCACATATAGGGTCTCACACACACACAGGCCTGCAAGCACAGCATGTGCCCAAACTGAAAGGCACACACTGACTCCTTAAGAAATACACAAACAGGACCAGAGGTGCACAGATGCACACACAGAGACACACCACAAAACAGACACCCACAGGTAAACACACACAGACACACCATACGTATATACACAGAGATGTGCACACATATGCCTGTGGTAATGCATCCAAGCACAGAGACATACCGTAGAAATGTCCAAATACCCACACTTATGGCAGAGTTTCTCTTAACCTGAACAGCTGGCATGCTGGCAGGGAGACAACTAACAGTCCCTGTTGTCTGATGGGGAGTCAGAGTCACAATTACCTTGCCTGCCACAAGCACCCTCAAGCCTCCAACCTGGGGCTGCCTGCCACCTGCCTGATAGAGGGAACAGTGAAGCCACTCCTAACAGGTGTTTCCTCCCTGACACCCACTGGTCCGGGTCAAGCCTCCCCACCTCTGGCCCCCAAACACCTGTTCCACCTGGCCCTGCAGAGCTCACCCAGAACATACAGCAGTGACCAGCCCCACTGGGAGCCCCATTGCAGGAGCCTCCCTTGTGTGCCCAGAGAGGCCTGAGCGGGGTGGTTTCTCTCTTCCTTCTAATTCTTTTCTTTTCTCTCTTACTGTCTCTGCTTCCACTGTCTTCCTTCCCTTTCCCCCCCCCCTTTCCCAGTGGGGTCTCCTGGAGTCAATTTCCAGTCAGAGGGAGAGGTAAGATCCTGTCTCTCCACTCCTTCATACCACATTCCTGTGCTTATACCTGCCCCAGCTCCTGAATAGATCCAGTGCTAGGTCTCTGGACAAGTAAACTGAAGCACATGTCAGGGGCACAACCACGGACGTCTCTTTGAGTTCTGCAGCCCCACTCCTGGCACTGCAGCTGCTTAGGATCCTCTGCTTTTCATTCTGGAGAATGGGATGGCAAAGTGGAAGGGGAGCTGGGAGGAGGGGCATGCCCGGTGTTGGGGAAACAGGAGGGCTGAGGAGCCTCTTCAGTCAGGCAGCACCAGCAGCAAGCTTGGGATCTCAGTCCCCCTGTGAAATGGGCAAGAGCAGCCTAAAGGACCTCCAGGGACTTTCCCCAGGTACAAAAACCAAAACGGCACATCAGTAGCTGGTTCTTGGCTGCTGCCCAGCCCGAGGCTACTGTGTGACCTTGGGACTCACTACCCTTCTCTGGGCTCTGGTTTTCTCTCCTATCAAAGGAAGGAGGTTGTCAGGTAATTCTTTGCTAAGGCTCCTTTTGGCTCTGGTGGAAGATTCTAGATGGTGGGGAAGGAAGGAGAACAGGGCCCCACTTATTTGGGGAGAGCTAGAGAAGGCTCTTCTCCCTCTGCATGCATGTCGGAGCCTTTAGCATCAGAGCGTCATTTTGAGGAAATCATCTTAAACATCAAGAAAAGCTCTCTACACAAGATACATCCGCTACGTCACTCATCAGGAACATCCAGAATGCTGAACAAAAGGGAATATTAAGCAAATTATGGCACATCCACTTGATTGGAAAAGCCTGAAGACATTAACCCCAGTGTTTATGAAGAATTGGTTACAAAACAGGAAAAGGCTGGCGTTATTACTGGGAAGAAAGCAGGATATACATCTGAATATATAGAAAGCTAACGAAGTCTTTGGGAAACAAATCAACCACCAGGTCAAAAAGGACTGGGAAGAACTACATCAAAATATTAACATTGTCAGAGCCTGCAAATAGCACCAATACTCTTTTTCCCTATTTTTCAGATTTTCTGTGACCCTTATTTTGAAAATGCATATTTCAAAAAGGTTTTTAAAAAAACTGACCAGAAGCCTCCAATTGAGAAACTCTTCTCTTTCATTCATTCATTCATGCACTCCCTACTGACTCATTCAGTCCTGTGTGTGTCCAGCCAGACAGGGCACTGTGAGCTTCTGCTATGTGCCAGGCCCTGGGGCTCTAAGATAGGAAGAAAAGGTTCTTCCAAATGAACTCACAGTCTGGGGAAGGAAAGGCAGTCCACAAGTGACTCTCCACTAAGGGGCTTGTGCCAAGACAGGGCCTGGGGCATGGCAGAAGTGAATCCTGTGGGTTTAGGTCCTGCCCCCTGAGCTTTCCCTGGGCAGCTAGGGTCTCATAGTCCAACCTATAGGTCAGTAACTCACCTCTAATGGCCTTCAACTGGGTGGAGAGGGTTGGGGTCTGGGCAGACCAAAGGTTTGGGCAGAACCAGCCATCTCAGGAGCCTCCCCAACCTGGGCAAAGGGTAGAAGGGGCCTCCCTCTTCCCTCTAGACTCCCCTTCCAGTTCTGCTGACTGTGACTTGTAAGTAACCTCTCTTGCCTCTGGGCCACAAGGCCGCTGCCTGACTGTGTGGCCCTAGGTGGACTCTGATTTCCACCTCTCCCAAGGTCCCTGAACAAGGCACCACTCAGCCCTGGTCCTGTCTGGGCTTGGAAGGGGGAGTACAGGGCCTAGAATCTGCTAGCTCCAGTTAGCCAGAGTCAGGCTGTTAGCTCTTCAGAGGGGCCAACAATGTGTCCCTGCTGTGTGGGGCCTGACAGATTTCTGGGGGAGGGTTAACTCTTTCTATGCCTGGACCAAGAGACAGAACAGCCTGAAAACAATCCAGTATCGCCCCCCCCCCCCAGGGGCCTCCCCTCTTCTCCGGGATCCTCTTTAAGTTGGGAAAGGAACTGCTTTCACCTGCCTGGTTTGCCACCTGGGGTCTCTGGCCTTGGCTCTCAATCCCGGGAAGGGGAGGAGGCACCTTTATCGCCTTGTGCTCCATGCCTGGGAATCCAATTAAGGCTGATTTTCATGGCCTCTCCATCCTCCCAAGCCCTGTCCAGCACTTCACCTCTTCCACACACCCCCTCCTCCCCATCCCCCCACCAAGAAGCAAAAGAATGCGGAGGCTTTGGAAGCCTCTGACCCCGAGGCTCTCTGTTCCGAGTGAGCCCCCCCTCAGAACTGCGGTCCCTAGAAATTTTCTGGACTAGCGCTCCCTTCCCGTGGCCCCAGTGAGAAAAGGAGAA
Organism: Otolemur garnettii; assembly: GCF_000181295.1. Classification (NCBI taxonomy): domain Eukaryota; kingdom Metazoa; phylum Chordata; class Mammalia; order Primates; family Galagidae; genus Otolemur; species Otolemur garnettii. Next base: position 518,148 of record NW_003852441.1, on the reverse strand, counting down.
GTTCCCACCGCGCTCTCCCTCTCTTTTTTCCTCCTCAGCCCCTGAGGGAGGGGAGAAGAGCCCGGATCTCTGGGTCACCAGAGCGGCTTCTGCCAAGGATCGCAGGAGACAAACACTTCGTCACACAAGCACAAAACCCTCGAGATCACCTCCTTCAGCCCGCATTGTACAGGAGGGGAGGCGGCTGAGCTCAGAGGGGCCCTCGACGAGCCTGAAGTCACCAGCCAATCACCAAACCAAAGAGGGGCTAGAATCCACGACCCCCAGCCGCCAACTCAAGCCTCTAGCCCCAGCCACGCACACCCCCATCCTCCTCTCCTCCCCGGAGCCATCCCACGTCAACGTCTCTAACCCAAACAAGCCCTCCCCCCGGGAATCCCCCCTCCTCTCGCCCAGGGTCAGCAGCCCCAGAAGGGACTGAGCTACGACCCCCTCCCCCCACAGTAGAGGCGCGAGATTTCATTGTCAGCCTGTCCACTCGACCGCGCGTGAGAAGGAACGCAGGCCAAGGGGGCTCCAGGGCCGGCTCCGGTGTGGGGAGTGGGGAGGGGTCTCCAGGGGAAGTGTTTGAAGCTGCTCTCACAGCTCGGTCCAGATCCGGAAGCCGCTGGAGGGAGGGAGGAAGGCGGGGGTGGGGAGAGCGCGACCTTAAGCACTCGCGGGCTGCGAGGAGGGGCCGTGGCGGCCAGAGGAAGAGCCAGGAGGCGTCAGGGGCACCGAGTCCCCGGGGAGGCCGCGCTCCCGGGAAGTTTCCTACCGGTAGCCGGGAGCAGGATCTGGTGCGCAGAGGGCCCTCCCCGACCCGACCAGCTTCGGAGCGCTGATTGCGAACTTGAACAGAACTCCTTCCCTCTCCGGCATCCCTCACCGCCCGGTTGGCGGCCACCAGCCCCGCCATCTCAGCCCCATGCCTTCCGCCAGTGCCACTGTCGCTGCTAACACCGCACACTAATGCATTGTGGAGGGAAGGGGGGAATCCCCAACACAACCAAACTGCGGCCAAAAGCCCCCCTAAAAAAAAAAGAGAAAGAAAGAAATTCCTTCTCCTGAGACCGATTCTCTTAACCGGCGTGGAAAACCCCCAAACAGGCAAATTCGCTACTCCAGCCAAGATCGCGGCGCGGGAGGAGGGGTGCCTGCGGCGGGCGGCGACCCCCACCGGCAACCCAGGCTCCGGGGCAGGTCTGAGCGCGGCTGCGGGCTGGGGGCTCGGGGAGTCCTCCCACCCGGAGCAGCCTGCCGAGGACACAAAGCTCCGCCGCCAACAATACCTGCGGGCTCCTCCTGGGTCTCCCGGGCGCCGGCGCCGAGTGTCTCGCCGTCTCTCTTTCCCCCGCCGTCTCTCTCCTCCTCTCTCGCGCGCTCTCCCCCTCGCCTCTTCCAGAACGCGGCGGCCAGATGAGATCCTTAGGAGAAAAAAATGTGAGCGCTCGCACGATTCCTTTCTCTCGCCAGCCGGTCGTGGCGGCCCTGGGCTAGCTCCTCTCCCTCGCGCTCTCGCGCGCGCCGCGCCTCTCGCGCCCAGCGTTTCCTTCTCAGCAGTCCTTGCGAGCGCCCTCAGTAGCCATTATTCACAGGCCGCCGGGGGACAGGAGGTAATTAGAGCCGGCCCCACGGCCGCATCCACTCGGCAAGCGCGATGCGGGCGCGGGGCGCGCGCGGGGAGGGGCGCGCGACGAGGGGGCTTGGCTGCGCGCAGCCCGCGCC
>NW_003852441.1:504850-516366 GCF_000181295.1 Otolemur garnettii | reverse complement strand
GAGGAGGGGGCGCCGGGGAGACGCTCCCGCGGCTCTCACCGTGGGTGCTCGGGGTCACCGGCTGCTAGGCTCGGAGGCCCTCTGGGACCCGGGGGTGTGAGTGGGAATGTCTGTGTGTGTGTGTGTGTGTGTGTTGTGTGCGCGCACGCGCGCGGGCCTGTATATGTCAAAGATAGAGAAGAGGGAGGGAGAGCTTTAATATTTTTCCTGTGACTTACGAGCCCGCGGGTGAGATGTTGGCTGTGCATAGGTCCGTGTGTGCATCAGTGTGACTGTGTATTTCTGGTCTGTTTTACGAGTGAATGTCACGGGGCTTTGGGGGGGGGTTCTGGATACAAGCTTGTGAATGTGTTTCTGGGTCTCAGCGGTACTGAGTGATGTGCCTGCGTGAGGTTGTGTGTCTGCGTGCGATTGTTTATAGGAGGATTGTGTGACTGCGTGAGGTACTACATGGGTGGGATTGTGCCTGTGTGGGGTTCAGTGTTCGCAGGGACTTGTGTGTCCGTGTGGGCCTGTTTGCAAGCGAGTTGGGTTGCGTGGGGCTGTGGGGCTGCGCATGTAGGGGGGAGTGCGCCTGTGAGGGGCTTTGGGCTGGCAAGAGGCTGTGGTGGGTGTCTGCAGGCGGTCGCGTGTGCGGCTGCGTTCTGCGTAGGGTCTCAGGTCCGGCAGGTGGGGGCTCGCCCTCAAGGCGTCGGGGATCGCACGGCGGTAGAAGAGCCCCTTAAGGCGCGAACAGGCGGTGCTGGGGTCGGGGCGCAGCGAGACGTGTAGTAGTGAGGGGGTGGGGCGGGGAGAGAAGGCGGAGAAGAGGGGGCCTTCTATCCCCCGCCTCCCTTCGCCGCATCGGAGACGCAGCTTAGAGATCCTGCTACTTCCTGGCCCTGCAGTCCTGAAGGGACAGGGTTTGAGTTCCTGTCTGGTTGGGGGAGACACCACGGGCTGGGGGTGGAAGAGGCAGCGATAACTGAAACTGGGAGATCCTGGGACAGCCCAGTAGCGGTCGGCAAGGGCTGTCCGGAGAGGAGGGACGCGGCTCAGCTACAATGAAAAGACTAGGCCGAGACAAAGAACAGGACCCGGCCTCGGGCCCCGACTGCGCCTCCAGGTTCGCCCCGGGGTTGAGGGGCGGCCTGCCGGCGCGCCAAAATGGGCGCGTGGAACCTGGCGGCGGGGCCGGGCGCGGCCCCTCTTAGTCCTGGTCCCCCAGCTATTCCAGAGCCCCGGGGGGCACGTAATTACCCGCCCCAGGGCGGGGCCGCGGTAATGGGGCTTCTGAGCGCAGCTGGCGGGCGCCACGCGGAGCCGCGGGGTTGTGATTGAGCGTTCTGCAGGCCCGCCCCTCCCCAGGCCTTCGCCGCCCACGCAGCCATTCATTCATTCATCCATCCATCCGGTCTCTCCATCCACCCACCTTTCTACCCATCCACGTGTCGGTCCATCCACCCGATTTACCGCGCCAGGGATCACGCAGATATGTCAGACCTAGCTCGACCCACTTTCTCCTGCCAGTCAGTCGGTCTTAACTCTCCCGGGCTGCCACCTCCACTTCCTCTTTCTAAAGCTCTCTGCTGTGCCAGGAGCTCACCCCACGACTTCTATCACGCTTGGGTTTTGTGGCTCAGTGAACTCTTGACTCACCATCCCCCCACTAAGGTATCCATATGTCAACTCCAACCCACTCCGTTCATAATTACTTGCCAGGTGGGAAAGGGTGCCTCCTCTCTCGCCTTCCCTAGGGTCTTGCTGGAGAAGGTGGGTGGCAAGCCGCACACGCGGGTTTGAGTGCCTTCTTCAGCCCAGCCCCCTCTGGCCCGGGGGTAGAAGGGGTACATGATGCCACTGTTGAGCCTCCAGATGTTCTGTGAAGGGTCTGGTGGCCTCTGCCTGAAGGGGCTGGTACCTCAGTGGCCTTAAGAGTTACTTTCCAACCTATTATTGGTACTCAAGTTAAAAAATAAATTCCAGGGCTCTAGTCTAGAACTAAGCAATAGGATTGAGCAGAGTCTTTGTACAGGCTGTTCCTGCTGCCTAGGAATCTGCATTTTCACAGCCATGTTTAGGAACCACCAGCAAGAAGCATCTTACAGCCTTCCCAGACTCCTTAGCATGCTGCCCAGAACTGGCCCCAACCACAGCTTCTCTACTAGAAAGGAATCCCTAAGGTTCCAGGCAGCCCAGCTCCTCTTTGGACTGTGGTCTCCCCATATTTATATTATAAGGCTACTTAGTCTCTGTTCAATTATCTGGCCTGGGAACCAGGGTCACTCAGTCTAGAAGCTTCTGGGTAAACCAGGAGACACCCACTGTGAACACCATTAAGGCCAGTGACAGAAGAGCCCAAATCCCTGCTAAGGACTCCCTCAACCCCTGTCACAGAGTCTCCTGACCCTAAGCCCAAGACAGTCCCCATCACATCCTGACTTAGCCACCTCCTCCATACAGCTACCCCACAAGGCCAAGACTGTCAGAGGGAGTGTGAAGAGGCTCCCTCCTAGAAAGCAGGGACATGATCCCCCCCCCCCATTTCTGAGTGATCAAAAGAAGGAAAACTCCCAGTGGATGATGATGAGATCCCCTGAACAATCAGCTCCCCCTACCCCTGACTTCATGTCCTACCTATCAACCCCACTTACCACATTGTCCCTCACTGTTCCTGGAGTTCACACTCTCAGCTCTGGGATTTTAGAGTTGCTGGTCCTGACACCTGGACTGCTCTGCTCCACCAATGTGCTATATAATCGATCACTTTATGTACTTTGTAGGTATTTTTGTCTTTTACTCTCTGGTGTATCTTCTATACCTGGAATGATGCCTGGTACACATTCCTTAAGTTTTTGTTGAATGAATGAATGAGTGAATGAAAGAAAGAATGAGCCTAAACCAAGCCCTCCTCCTGTGAGATTGACTTTGCCCAGTTTTCTCTTTTTTGAACCAACAGCCCTCTTGGAGAAAATGGGAGTGAGCAGAATAGCAGTACCAGGACAGGTCCTGTGACCTGCCTAAGGTTTGTCATCAGTGTCGAGATTCTGGGAGTGTGTCCCAAGGGGTAGAGAGATGGGATGGTGGTGGGGTGGCTTGTTCCCAAAACAACAGAGCCCTCTACATGTTCTAGGGGCCTCTCTTACTCCCCTTGGGAGCTCTTATGGGCAGTCCCGGGTCAGTGGGGTAGAGGGATCTAGATTCAGGAGGGCTGCCATTCACATCTGCCAAAAGGAGGAAGAAACCCCTATCTGACCAGGGCCCTTCCACAGGTATTATCACAGAGAATCACATGACAGCACTCCAAGGCCAGGATCTGCCCACCCATGAGAGGAGAACGCAGGCTCACCGCCTACAAAGAACTTACCACAATTCAATTCCACCTAACTTAGATTCAAGAGAAGCCCTGCTTGCCTCTGCCTAGCACAGTACCTTGCATGTATGTACCAAATGACATGAATGGAGTGGCAACTTCAGATTCAGACCAAAGTCTGCATGGCCCTCAAACCCTTGGATTGTTCCATCAGATTGGATAGGCAGGATTACAGGGGATCATGGTGGCAGCACCCAGCAATGACTCCATAAATGTTGAGGGAGCAACCAACAGAGGAGACTGCCTGGCCAGCAGGCTCCTGCTCCCCTGGGATCTGACTCCAGCTTCCACTGAGTTGAATCCTGACCCAAGGTAGACAGGATCTTCCCTTGCTTGGCTGGTGTAAAGTTCTGTGGGGCAGGGTAGTGTGCTCACAGGTCTGAGAGGGCCCAGTGCTTCCTGAGGAGGTGTGGCTGTGGTCAGGAGAGCCTGGGTCTGGACAGGTCAGCCCTTTGTTTGCTGAGCACCATCTGAATGCTGCTTTCATGCAAAGCATGTGTTCAGACACCATTCCAGTGTTAAATAATAAACAGGAGTGGGAGAAGGAGACTGGAGAAGACAGTGGGTAGAGGACTCCCAGCAGGGGTCTGGGGAAGTATAGGTGATAGGGGGAGCCAAGGATGAGGCTCACTGACAGGCCTCCAGGGGCTCTCCAGGTGGGAATAAGGGAAATCCAGGGAAGCCCACCGGGCCAGTCAGGTATCACTGAGACCCAGAAATCACATTTAAGCTCAGCCCTGGTCTGATTACCACCAGTCTGTAGGCCTGGGGTCAGAGGTGAGCCAGGTTTTAATCTCATTCTGCACATTTATTGAGCAATGGGGCACCTGTTTCAAATCACGTTTCTTCCCTTTCCCCCATCAGTCCATTCTACCTGTCTCAGAAACTGGGTCACTGAGGTCCAGACAATTAACTTACCTAAGGTCACACAACTTGAAGGTGACAGAAGGATTCATCTACTGGGCTGGTACATACTTATTAAGCACCTACTGTGTGCCAGGCACTACATGTGTTGAGGATTAAGAGATAAGGAGACAAATGTTTCATTCTAGTCTCAAGACAGAGAAGAGTGATAAAGTAAATTACCTTAGGTGAGGAGTGCTGTGGAAAAATAAATAAAACCAGGGAAGGGGGCTGGGAGCACCTGGGGAGGGGCACTGTTTTTACACTGGTGGTCAGCACTTAGACTCGAGGACATCTGAGAACAGACCTGAAAGAGGAAGGCCGGGAGGCATGCAGACCTCTGGGGACAGCAAGTGCAAAGGCCACGAGGCAGCAGTTTGGCTGGAATCTTCAAGGATGGACAAGAGGCTGGTGTGGCTGGAGCTGAGTGAGCAGGGAGTAGGAGGAGATGGGACCAGGACCTGTGCAGCTCTGTGAAGGCTCTCTGGCTCTCACAGTAGATGAGATGTGGAGTCTCCACAGTGTTCTGAGCAGAGGGACATCCTCTCCCTTAGGCCTTCACAATTACCCCCCAGCTGCTTGAAGAGAACAGACAGGGGGGCGGCACTAGTCCAGACAGGCAATGATAGGGTTAATCAGAAGGGGTCAGATTCTGGGTTTATTTGAAGGCAGGGCTAACAGGATTCACTGATGCACTTGGCCTGAAAAACTAACAAGGATCTGCCATTCATGCCCTTGGGTCTGGGGCACCGCCCCCAGGGCTGGTAGGAGAACAAATGCCTTAGGAAGGAGCCACTCCTGCATTCCCCTAGCCTCCACCAGGTCCCATCCGATGTGTTAATGGCCTTCATGCCAATTTGGTAGCTTAAAAAACTGCAGAAGAGGCCCCATGTTTAGCAAATGTACCAGGTGCTACAACCTGCCTGAGTCAGCAAAAGTTGACCTACCCCAGCCTCCTCCCCACCTTCCCAGCCTCAATATCCCCTTTTTATGAGCATGTTGATCCCAACTGCCAGCCCTCCTGGCCCCAGGGATCCTGTTCTGTCTCCCAGACCCATGAGCTAATCCACCTCACAAATCTTTCCTCCTCTATGTTTATGGAGCCCACCATGTGCCAGGCATTTTTCAGGGCACTAGGGAAACAGCAGTGAAGAAACAGACATCCCTGCCCTTGTGGAGCTAGTACGGTCATTAAACACCTACAGCCTTGTTCCTCCTTCTCCCCATCAAAGCCCTCTGATGCCCCACACTTCCTGAGTGAGCGGGGCTACCCTGTGAAACTGAGAACAAAACACTCAACAAAGTGCTTTTCTTTGAAAGCAAAGAGCTTGGTATTTTAGCTGAGGGGAGGATCAGGATTATAAATATCCAAGTTGGGGGTTTAGATTCAGTATCTCCTCCCCAAATATTAGGATGGGGTCTGATGTAGGACCCCCATAAGGTGCTGGCTGGAATGCCAGCAAGAGGGCTGCTTTGGCATCCCCTCTCCCCCTTGGGAAGACCAGAAACAAGAACACCTCAATCTTTGCCCCTGCCTGGGGTCTGTCCAGGTATGTTGGTGCTGCACCAAGACAGGTCTTTTTTGCCTGCTTCTGTCTGGTTTCCCCTGCCATCTGTCTGTCCTTTCCTCACCAGACTGTGGGAGGCCACCAGATGAGGTCAAGGCAGCTCTGAGTTCTCACAGGGCAGGGTCTGAGTTTAATCCCCCTTGACTTGTCCGCTGCACACCCTGTTCGCTGGACATGGGTCCAGGAAGGACCTCACCTGCAGCCTGTGTCTGTGCCTCTGTGCCCCCTGCAGTATCCTTTTCCTGGGTCAACCAGGCCAGGGCAGCCTTGCCAGTCTCTCAATACCAGAATCTTGGAACACCCTGCCTCCCCTGGCACAGGCATCCACCTTTCTTTCTCAGCACCAGTGTCTGGGTATAGCAGAAGCTGTAGAGCCTGGAAAAGGAAGGCCCTGGGGTTCAGGGGTCCCAAGTTGGGGAGGTTGGCTAGGCGATGAGGGAGGAAAAGAGAAGAGGGCTTGACAGCTGGGCAGGGTGATGACCTAGAGGGGCAGGCAGAAGAAGGCTGATGGAAAAAGAGGTGGGTGCCAGAGAGACCCTGAGGAGAGGCTCAAGAGAGGGTCAGGCAGGGGTCTCCTCAGCCTCCTGTGGAAAGTGCTCACTTATACTGGCATGGTCCCGGGAGACAACAAAGGCCACCTGCTCCTGCCACACCAGCCAGTCCAGGGCTCTCTGCCACAGCCAAGGGAATAGCTCGGCCACAGGCCTGCTTGGTACTCCACAGGACCCGCAGGTGCTCCTCACCCCTGTCCTTTGTGGTGCCCAGGGCTAAAATCCATACACCAGCCAGGCAGCCACCAAGGGGCTGAGTGAGATGAAGGTGTGGCCAAGGCCTAGCTGGCTCTCTGTGCCATACACATGGATCTCCTACTCCAGCCACAGAATGCAATCCCAGCCTGACTGAGTCCCGATGCTGCTGGTGGAGCCCCACTGTGGGGATCATCCCACCAGGCCACCGGGGAGGAAGGAAGGGGCATAGCTCAGGGCCATCGGCCAACTGGAGTGAGCAGCATCATTAACCCCACAAGTGCCCCACACTGAGGCCACAGGGCTGTGGGGACCATCCCAGAGCAACATCTAGCAGCACCAGGCAGGAGGTTGGCTGGGGGCCAGGCCTGGGGCAGCTCCATAGCCCCACCCCAGGCCAGACACAAATGCAGACACCCAACATGAATGAGACCCATACACATACCCCCCACACACAATCAGCCCTTAGACCGCCCTCATGCAAACATACACTCAGATACACAGATACAGACAGACACACACTCATACAGACCCCACCTCTGCCCTTGCACCAGGCTCCAGGACAGCTAGCTGCCCCTTCTTAGCTGAACACGGTCCTTCCAGCTGCAGGTGCCCAAGCATGGTAATGATAAACCTCCTCTCTTTCTGAGAGAAGCCTGGGGAACCGAGGAGAGCACCTAGACTCCGATGCTAGGCCCAAGTCTTGGCTGTGCCTCTGTGGGAGCTCAGGGCAGTAACAGGCTTTCCTTGGGCCTCAGTGGCTTCCTCTGCTTATCTGAAAGGGAGCCCTCAAGCTCAGGGCACTCTCATCTTACACAGAGGACAAACGGGGCCTGGGAGGCCATGCCCTGTCACCTAAGAGACCAGGGGCAGTCAAGATATGCAAATAACAAACACAGCAGAACCTCCATCACTGACTATCTCCCTACACTGATCACCTCCTTACGTTGACCTGATTTTTCACAGACCAGACATGCACCATGTGTACATATCAGTACAGTAGGCTGCGTTCTTTATGTTGACCCCCTCTGTATGTTGGCCAGTTTATTACAGTCCCATGGGTGGTCAACTTACAGAGGTTCTACTGTACTACTCTAGATGTAAACAGACACACACATCTGTGTGGACACGCACATGTATGTGTAAGTGGGACACATGCACATGGAAAGACAGGGACCTCTCTATATAAGAGTACACACCGGTATACACACTCCCCCAGGTGTGAGTCCCCTGCCTTCACCTCTCTTTTGTTCCCTGACCCCAGGCAGCTCTAGGTTGGGACTCAGAGTTCATGGGTATCTCTGGAAGGCTCAAACACTCCTTGGGGACCCCTCCAGCTCCATGGCAGGTCCTCTCTGGATCTGGTGGCCCCTAGGATGCTGCCTCCAGAGCTTCTCCTGGCCCCAGCCAGGTAAAGATCCCTTAAGTCTCCTCCCTTTGAACTGAGTAGCAGCTGCAGCTCCTGCCTGATGGCAGGCTGGCTGGGGCATGTTCTGAGTCTTTGGCACAACTTAGACAACTCCCTCGGTGCTAAGGGAGACCCAGCCCCCCACCTGTGTTTGTCATCTGGAAAATGGGACAAGAGTAAGCAACACAGCCCTTCAGCAAGGGAGGGTACAGAACTCTCACACCAGGAGGTGCTGGAATAAAAAACCTGGCATTCCCCTTGAAGCCTCCAAGTTTCTGTCTGCTAAGGGCCGAGGGCCCAGGTCTCTCTGCTCTGTGCTGGGGATGAGACCAAGCTCAGCTTCCCCAGGGTACAGGATGAGTACCTATTCTACCTTACATACAAATTCAACTTAGAACAAACCTATGGCTCAGTGCCTGCTGGCACCAGCCACATAACACCAGAGCTGGTGGGTTCGAATCCAGCCCAGTCCTGCCAAACAACAATGACAGCTGCAACCAAAAAATAGCCGGGTGCTATGGCAGGCGCCTGTGGCCCCAGCTACTTTTGAATGAGGCCCTTTTCAGGGGCACCTGAATCTACAGAGATCACCTCAGGAGGATGGAGAAGAAACTGCTGATCAAATTGACCCTTGGAGGTGTCCCAGGGTGGGAGGAAGACTCACTGCTGTGCTATTTGAATTTTAATACGTGAATATCTGAGGAGGTGGTGGAATGAGGGGAGAAGATGATGATGACTTTTCCTCCTGGTTTGGCTTCATCCCAGCATCTCCTGGTGGAACCCAGGTGGCTATACCAGGAGAGGGGGTGGTGTGCAGGGCTGGAGCTAATTGTGGTGCTAACTCTGCCAACTACCCCACATGGAACCCTTACAGCAATCCTTGGAGGTGGCTGTCTTTAGCCCATTGGACAGAATCTGAGGCTGAGCGGGCAGGAGAGAGAAGCACAAGGCCTAGGTGATTGTGGGTTGAGCCCAAACCACTGCCCTGTCTCAAGAGCTCAGGGAACTACTTCTCTTAATCACCTTTCACACAGGACCTAGATCAGAAGTCCAGCCCAGGCACATGTGGGGCTAGAGCCCCTAGCTTCAGGTGCCCCCATCTCTCTGGGTGGCAAAGCAATGGCTCCCATCCTTCCTCTACACCCTAAAACAGGAAAAGTGCTGGGTCTGTCCTACCCCAGCTGTGTGTCCCTGGGCAGCTCCACATCCTCTCTAAACCCCAGTTTCCAGAGCTGAGAAGATAATCCTGTGTTTCTGCTGACATGGGGAATGTTGGGGGGACCAGAAGCAGTAACCTAAGCTGGAAGTCCATAAGGCAGAAGGCAACATTCCCATTTCTCTCCCTAAACTTAGCAGAAAGCTCAAGGTGTGAGACAAGGAGAATCCTCCCAAAGCCAGCACCTGGAGTGAGGCAGCTATGAGGGCAGATACAAGGCCCCTGTACCTCACAAATTGATGGGACGGAGAGCCAAGCCCCACCACCCACAACTAGTATCTCCTTCCAGTTTCTACATTCAGGCAGTCCCCAAGTTACAAACGACCAGGTTCTGTAGATTTGTTCTTTTTCTTTTTTGAGATAGTCTCAAGCTGTCGCCCTAGGTAGAGTGCTATAGCATCACAGCTCACAGCAACCTCCAACTTCTGGGTTTAAGCAATTCTCTTGCCTCAGCCTCAAAAGTAGCTGGGGCCACAGGCGCCTGCCATAGCACCCAGCTATTTTTTGGTTGCAGCTGTCATTGTTGTTTGGCAGGACTGGGCTGGATTCGAACCCACCAGCTCTGGTGTTATGTGGCTGGTGCCAACAGGCACTGAGCCATAGGTTTGTTCTAAGTTGAATTTGTATGTAAGGTGGAATAGGTACATTTACTTGTAATAGTCTCTGTTCATAAGTGTGAGTCATACATCAGTCGGATGTTTGTAATCCAGGGATTTACTGAACTTTTGTAGTGGAAAGGTTGCTTATTGGCTGGCTTTATATATAATCCATAGCACCCCAAAATGTATGCCAAGACAGTGAGTGCTTCACCAGCTGCTTCACAGTATACTTCTAAGCCTCAGTTTTTTCACCTTTGAAATGGGAAGATTAGCAGGGCCTAGGTTGTGTTGAGAATGAATAGAAATTAGTACCTAAAAGTCACTGTCGGGTTTGCCACATCATGAGCCCTTGATAAATGTTAGCTCTGACGATTATCATCCAAATCTCAATGGAGAGATGTGAGTTTTTGATCTCTGGGATTAGAATCAAATTCCAACCACATAGTGATGACCTGAACAGTGAATGTGGAAATCCTGCTTGGTTGTCTGCTGGGACAGAGGCTCACCCACACTTTGTCCTTGGTGCTGAATGACCACCAACATCTGTCTTGGACTATTAGTATCCCCAATCTCTTCTGACCTCCCCTTGGTCACAGGAGGTGGGTAGGAAGGGGTTAGGAGACCCTTGCGGGTGACCCTTGCTGCAGACCCAGAAACTGGGGTTCGGAGAGGGAGCTGAGGAAGCAACAGGAAGGCACATTTCACCTCCATATAAGGAAGAGCTTGCTAACAGGCAGAGCTGCCCAGAAATGGAAGGAGTTGCTCTGCCTTGGGGAGGTGGTGAGCAACCTGAGGCTGAAGGCATGCAAGCAGAAGGGGCCATTTCTAGGTGAGGCATTGTTGGGGGCTGGGACACTAACCCAGGGAGGGCAGCCAGCATCTCTGGTCCTGTGACTTGACCAAGGCCATGTGAGCAGGAATGGAATTCCAGAAGGTTACAGCCAGGGTCAGAGCCAGAGCCAGTGTGCTCCTATTCCCAGCCTGCTATGTGGGCTAAAGTGAGAGGCCCAGTCCCTCCAAGTGAATCCCCCAGCCTTAGTCACAAAATACTTTTTATAGAGAGAAATACTTTCATCCAATTTGCAAATGTTGAAAAGTACACAAAAGCAGAAAGAGAACAAAAGCCCCAAATCCTCCTCACCCTATAACAATTACTCCTAACATTTCCTTCCAATCTTTTTTTAAGAGACTGGGGTCTCCCTGTGTCACCCAGGTGGGAGTGCAATGGCATAATCATAGTTCTCTGCAACCTCAAATGCCTAGTTTCAAGCAATGCTCTCACTTCAGCCTCCTGAGTAGCTAGGACTATAGGTTCACACCACCATGCTCAGCTAATTTTTGTATTTTTGGTAGAGATGGGGTCTCACTATGTTGCCTAGGCTGGTCTTGAGCTTCTGGCTTCAAGCAATCCTCCCACCTCAGTCTCCTAAAGTGCTGGGATTTCAGGTGTGAGCCATCACACCCACCCCTTCCAGTATTTTCTATGTGCATTAATTCTGGTTAGAAATTCTGATGTGCTGGCTCTGTGCCCATAGCTCAGTGAGTAGGGTACTGGCAACGTACACAAAAGCTGGTGGGTTCGAGCCCAGCCTGGGCATGCTAAAACAACAATAACAGCTGCAACCAAAAAATAGCCAGGTGTTGTGGCAGGCGCCTATAGTCTCAGCTACTTGGGAGGCTGAGGCAAGAGAATCACTTAAGTCCAAGAGTTGGAAGTTGCCGTG
>NW_003852441.1:498330-504521 GCF_000181295.1 Otolemur garnettii | reverse complement strand
AAAAAAAAAAAAAAAAAAGAAAAGAATTCTGATGTGCTTGAAAAATTTTTTGATATGTAATTTGCATACTATAAAACTTTTATTTAAAGTAGACAATTCAGTGGTTTTGGTATATTCACAGAACTGTGCAATTATCACCACTACTTAATTTCAGGTCATTTTCATCCCCCTCCCAGTAACCTGTCCCTATCAGCAGCCACTTTCCCATGCCCTGCCCCAGACTCCCCCTCTTTCTGTCTCTGCAGATTCTTCTGTTCCTGTCATTTCATATGAACAGAATCATATGCCCTATGGCCTTTTGCATCTGGTACTGTTGTTTTTAATATACAATTTCTGAATTCTATTTTCATACAGCATGATATACAGTCACCATTCCCATGCTACTACCAAATCCTTATAATCAAGTTCATGTTTGTATACCATGGGGAGGCCTTAACCACAGTTTACTCCACCGTGGGGTGACCACCACTACTTTGCTCAGGCCCCATCATCCCTTGGCCAGGCCAAGTGCAATTGCCTACTCCTAGAACCATCCTTGTGTCCCTCTGCCCTGAGAGAAGCTCCCTCCCTCACAGTCCCCCACCTCTCCTACCTCACATAAAACTTAAAAAGAAACTTAGATCACAGCTCATAATCCCCTGCACTGTCTGACCTGTAGGCCACCCTCTGGCCTCAGCTCCTCCTGCTCCAGCCATTCTGGCCTCCAACACACCATGGTCCCACCACAGGGCCTTTGCGCTGGACATTCCTTCTACGTAGAAGTCAGCACAGAGTCACAGCCACCCTCAGTTCCTAAGTCCTGCTTCCTTTTGCTTTGTAACACTTGTCACCCGATACATCTGCTGTCTTCTCCCCCACTAAAATGGCAGCTCCGATGCATGTTCGTGGATACATCCCCAGCTCCTAGCACAGAGCTGCAGCTCAATGACTATCTGGGCTGTTTTCAATAAGAAGGAATGTAAAAGAAGCAAATGCAAAAGCCAAGTGCCCCACACGGTCCTCTGCCTGTGGATGTGTGCTGTTTAAACCACACTGTGGCCTTTGTTAATTGAGCCAGCATTTGAAAATCAGGAGAGTTCACACAAAAATCCAAATTCTGGCTTCTCTTGAAAACACAGTCTGGTCATCTGGGGCTTCACACCCACATGACAACCATCAAAGACCAGCCTTGGGGGCCAAGGGGGCACCTACCCATGAGTCCTGGGAGGTAAAGGCTTTGATACTTCCTAGAGACACCCAAGACGTGGTGCCCAGGACGCCTTCCCATACAAGCCTAGAGGCCTCCCCTATGGCTGCTACCTGGTGTCTGGGCCCTCAAGCTGCCAGCTGAATAAAGGTCCCACCTAGCTGTGTTCAACTCCTGGGATCCTCCTGGGTTCACCAGGCCTGTCAGGGAATGCTGCAGCTGTGGCTCCCTGTGCCTGGTTCTTCATCCTACCTCTTCTAAGAGGCTCTCCTTACTTTGTCCCCAGGACCCCTCCAGGTCCCCCAGGCATGTTTGTGCTTGTCTACCTTCCCATTATGACTATGAGCTGGGGAGGGAAGGGGCAATCTGTTTCTTCCTGGCCTCCTGGGCCCCTAGCAGTACCCTGCATGCAGCTGCCCTGGCCACTTTTGTTAAAGGACTGAATGGAGCCAGGTGTAGTAGCATGCACCTGCAACACCAGCACTCTGGGAGGACCAGGAGAAAGGACTGCTTAAGCCCAGGGGTTCAAGGCTGCAGCGGGTATGATTGTGCCATTACACTTCAGCCTGGGCAACAGAGCAAGACCCTGAATCCAAAAAAAAAAAAAAAAGATAAAAAGGGATTGAACAAAGAGCACCCACCTGGAGAGAATGGGAGGATCTGAGGGACAAGGCTTGCAATTAGAAGGGTCTGGTTTGGGTCACACTCAGTGCCAGCATGTTTTTATTAGTCATCTACTGTGCCCCAGGTGCTGCAGGGGCAAAAGATGGAAAATGTGGAAAACATGGGGAAGCCTTGTGGTAGGAGGACAGGTCCAGCCAGGAGGCTGGATGGCTGGAGCCCTGGTGTGCTGCTGCAGCGGGCCCGCGTGGGTGCATGCACCGTGTGTTCACACTTAGCAAGGACAGCTCTATAGCCAGGCCAGGTCCAGAGTTCTCCCAGAGTCTCAGTCTCCTCACCTGCATACAAGGCTCCCCTGATTACCAGCTTTGCAGGCCCCACAGCTCAGCCCTGCCTCCCCACCTTGGAGAGGTTTCTGGTACTGCGGCCTTCCCATCCATCAGGATTTTGCTGCATTCCTGTGAGTCATTCTCCAAACAAACTGTGTGAGGGAGAGAAAGGAGCAGGGGAGGGGGAGGGGGAGGCTGGGAAGCAAACCAGCCATACCACCTCCCTCCTGCCTGCCCCCCATCAACACCCCCATTCCACGCATACAAGAAGCCCTCAGGAGGGCTCTGGAGTATGAGATTGGTCAGTTTGTGCCAAGAACTTGCTGTGTGACCTTGGATAACACTTCTGACCTCTCTGGAGAGCTAGAGAAAATGACCCCAATGGTCCCCAGTTACAGAATGCACAGGCTTCCGAGAGGCTCTGTGTCTCAGTCCAGGCAGAGCCTTGGGGGAGGGATGTCCTGAGTGCCTTTGAAGCAGCCTCTGCTCACTTTCTTTTCTCAGTTTCCCCACCTCTGAAACAAGGAGAGGCCATTGCTTGGTTGGCACAAGGGCCACACGTCCAGGTATGGATGGGGGGATCTGAGGCAGAGCCACCTGTGCTGATCGCAGTCCAAGGGCAGAGTCAGGGCTTCCTGCCAGAAGCAGTAATCCCTGTAGCCACTGTCCTGGCATCCCCTAGCAACAGCCAATATGCCACTTCTGGTGATGTCTGACTCATAAGCCCAGGGGCTGGTACAGTGAGGAGGGTCTCTGGGCAGTTCCAGTAGAGGGAGACACTGCTGGAAAAGGACAAAACCCCCCTCGTCACAGCAGTGGCAGGAGGTGCCCTCAGATGTGTCCACATGTCCAGGTGGGGGTGTCCACGTGGGGGTGCACGCTGAGAGCATAATGGTGCCCCAGAGTCCGTGGTCATGTGGTTCAGCTTCTGGAAGGGCCCTGGCTGGGTACAGGGCACACAGCGAGACCCTGTGTGTTTGTGTGCATGACATGTGGGACAGCCCATCTCCCAGAAATGCTCTTTTTTGTGGCTGAAGCCCTCTCTGGGCCCTGTTTCTCCGCGAAAAGCAGGCTTCTGAGTCACCTCCTCTGCTGCCGCCTCTGACAGTGAGTGTATGTCACAGCACACGTGACCTCATATATAGCGTGTGGGCTTGCGTGTCACAAGAGCCCCAAGGTTGAGTGTGTACATGGTCATGTGGCTGAGGCTCAGGGGGCAGGAGAGAGGAGGGGGCACATACGTGCTTCTGGAGGTCACGAGAAGGGGTGTGGGTATCCATTGCTTGACCACATGTGGCAGGAGCGAGTAGGTGTGTCCATGTGCTGGGAATGAGCATGGGGGGTGTGCATTGCCACAGGGGCTGGCATCTAAGAATGTATGTGTGTACATGTATCTGGTGTGCAAGAGGTTTCCTCCTTACGCACCCATTCTTAGGACTGGGTGCTCATCTCTCTGCCTCCACACAGGTTGCCAGACCCTGGGGACTGTACCCCCAGCCCACCTGGTGCTGATCTGTGCTCCCCTTAAGCTTCAGAGCAAAGCTCTAGGCCCTCAGCCCAGACAAATGCCCTGACATACCACTCTGAATCTTGTGTTGGATTCGGGGATCCTGGGCAGGGGCCCCCTTTTCCCTAAGGCCCAGCAGATTCTTGGCACAGAGAAGGGCAAGGCCAGGGACCTGGAGGCATGGCGGGCAGACCAAGGCTACAGGGGAAACAGACCTTGGGGCAGCAAAAGTACTGGGCAACTAACTGCTCCAGGTTGAGCCTGGAAACACCTGCCTATGGGGGAGGGGGGCATCCCAGAGAGGGTTGGCTTCCAGCCACCTCTGACAGTAGTCACCAGAAGCTGGAAGGTCAGAGGGCAGGCAGTGGCTTCTAGAGGCAACAATGAGAAGGAAGTAGGGGCAGGGATGGGCATTTTTGAGTGAGGGAGAGACTGTGAGCACCCGCCCGAGTACCTGCCCACTGCTGGCAAACAACTTGCTCATAGCTAGGCTCAGCTCCCAGCCGCCCCCAGGCTCTCTAAGCTCCCTGCTCCCCACTGAAATGTGGGTGTCATCCCCTCCCTGAGGGGCTCTCAGCAAGATGCCAGCACACCAGGCCCTCTGCAAGTAGTCACAGTTGCTATGTGGTAGTCACTGCCTCTGCTGGAACAGATGGGAAGGACCCCAGGCTGGAAGCTGGGAGTGGGCATGGGCTCCTCTCCTTCCCTTTGTTCTTGAGGCCTCTGTCTTCCCATCCGTGAAATGGTGTGCCCTGACCTCATCTGCACCTGAGGGTAGGAAAGGCCCTCATAGGACTGAGACAAAGTGCTCCCTCTGCTTGGAGCAGGGCAGCAGGGGCCCTGAGCACTGGGGTCAACTCCACACCTGGCAGTTGAAGCTGGAACGATCAGGGCATTTCTACATGTGCTTAAACATTTGATCAGAGAGGGGGGATGGGTTAGTTAGCTGGTGCAAGCCACGGACTCAGACCTGGCCCCCTGACTCCTGAACCACTGCTTGGTGCCCCTTATCTTGCCTGGAATCCCTTAGCTGGAAGAAGTAGAGCAGCCACCATTGAAGGGCAGGCACATGGGGGACAATGATGTCCCCACGTCCACATACAACAGAGTCACAGCAAGTGCTCAGGGAGGTGTAGGAAAAGTGACCCATTTGCCCACAGTCAAGGTCTGGCCCAGCCCACCCAATGTTGAGAGTTCATGATTCTGGCATGGGGTCCCTAGCTAGGTGCTGGGGGATGCACCTGGAGTCCTGTTACTCAGGAGGCTGAGGCTGGAAGAGCCCAGGAGTTTGAGGCCAACCTCTCTAAAAAAAAAAATAAATAAATAGGGCCAGGTGTGATAGATTACGCTTATAATCCTAACACTTTGGACAATGTAGATGGGTGGATTGTTTGAGCTCAGGAGTTTGGGACCACCCGGAGCAAGAGGAAGGCCCCATCTCTAAAAACTATGGGGGTTATGGCGGGTGCCTATACTCCTAGTTATTCGGGAGCCTAAGGCAAGAAGATCTCTTGAGCTCAAAGAGTTTGAGATTGTTGTGAGCTATGACACCGTGGCACTCTGTGGAAGGTGACAAAGTGAGACTTTGTCTCAGAAAATAAATATCTAAATAAATAAATGAATGAGTTAGTAAAAATACAGAATTAGGGTCCCCCCAGGCTCCCCGACGAGAGTAGCCCAGAAAGGAGGATAGGGGGCTGCAAAAGCCAATTCCTTGTTCACTCAATTCAGGCTGATCAGCACTAGTGTTACTAGAGGAAAATATTGAGCACTCAGCAACCACTTCACAGAATTCATCAAGGGGTCTCCTGCTGGGGAGCAGCCCCCTACTCTCCCTTCAAGGTCAATATACACTTGGAGAAGACCCAGATACACAGCACTGGCTGCAGCCTCTGAGGCCTGCCCAAGACTCCAGGAGCTTCCAGCCATCTAAGTGGTCTCTGTCTGGCCCTCAAGTTCCCAAGGAGCCTGCCAGACCCTAAGTCAGCTCAGGTCTTATCTTGAGTGGCCTCTATCTCACTCAGAATGAAAGCTAGAGTCCTCTAGGAGCCTTCTCCCCTCTCCCTCCAACAACACTGGCCCCCTTGGTGTTCTCACAACACAACACAGCAGCACCTTCCTGTGCAAAGAGACTTTACACTGCTGTTCCCTCTACCTGCAATGCCCTTCCCTTAGCTAATCCACAAGGCTCACTAACCTCCCAAGTCTGTGCTCAACTCTTACCCCAATGAGGCCTCTCCTCACTTTCCAGTTTAAAACTGCTGACATCTCTCCCTTTCTCTCCTCTACTCCTTCCTCATTACAGCTGTCACCTTTAGAGACACTCTACTTGGCATGTTCAGGGCCTACTGTCTGTCTCCCACCAGGTCAGAGGTCATTGTGTCTACTCACTCCTAGTAAAGGCTCCAAAAACATTTGTATTATACAGGACAGGAAAACCTCCATTCCAATGATAAGGTCTTTAAAAACTTTTCCTGGCTCGGCGCCTATAGCTCAACCGGCTAAGGCGCCAGCCACGTACACCTAAGGTGGCGGGTTCAAATCCCCA
>NW_003852441.1:476191-498112 GCF_000181295.1 Otolemur garnettii | reverse complement strand
AAAAAAAAAAAAAAACTTTTCCTCTCCGGGAGTTTAAATTTTTTTCCCCCTGAAGCTGGCAGAGAAGAGATGCACACCCTCAAATCAATGGTTCGTTTTATGGGTTTGGGGCAGTGGTTCTCACTTTCCTTCAGGGTTCTATCCATCCACCAGGTCCATCCATAACAGCCCCCCCCAGACACCACTCAGATGCCCCAACTCTGTACCAGTCCCATACCTTCCCTGTCACTGCACAGGGCACCTCTGTGCAGCTGGTGGTTCCCTCTTGACCACAGGCCACCCAGCCTTGGGCTCTCCTTAGCCCTCCTCAGATCCTGCTAGCCCTTTCCCTCCTGGGCTCTTGCTCCCTCCACCTGGTCTTCCTCCTTCTGACTGCTAGCTTCTCCTTCCACCTACACACCATCCTCATAGTTCAATCCAGAGCAATGTCCCATGACCCAGGGCCAAAGGCCAAAGTCCCTCTCTAGCCTGACTGTTACCTGGCCAGACCCACCTGCCTGAGGCCTCCTGCTTCCCTTACCCAGCTCTGCTAGTCTGATGCCCACCCCACCCCTTAGCATCTCATGGGGGAATGAACAGATCCCAGTATCAGCTCAGCAGAATGATCTCCAGCTCCCCTACTGGCCTGTGGGCTCTCTCAGGACCTACGAAACAGTTGCTCAAGAGTTGTGTTTTGGAGGAATGAATGAGGTAAACAAATTAGTGATAAGGTGAACAAATGAGAAAATGAAATGAACAATTCTAGAAATAGGTCAGCAAGAAAGTTCTATTTATTGGCAGGTCTCCTCCATAGCTTGTTGTTCTTTTATGTGTACCTGGGGTTCAGGTTTGAGAGATGATGATGATGATGATAATGATGATGATGGAAGAGGAGAATCAGTCAGATTTTGCACTAAAAAACCCCTAAATCTTGAGAGGATTCAAAACAACAAAAGTTGATTTCTTGTTCACACTACATGCCCATTGGCACAGTAGGGAGGCTCCTCACTGAGTAGTAATCACCTTGACCTTGGGCTGCCAGAAAAAAGAACGTCCTGGGGACCCCTGACTCCCAATCTACTAACCCATTGTGAAGTGCTCTGGCCTAGAAAGGACACATGGCGAGTCTGCCCACACCTTATTGGCCAGAACTGGTCACATGACCCAACTCAACCAGAACACCCTCAGCAAGCACAGTCCTACCACCAGTCCAGGAGCACGCCGGAATGGAAACTTGGGCCAGCAGCACTAAGGACTTCTCCAGCAACACCAACAACGCAAGCAGCAGAGGCCATTTACTAGGTACTCCCTGGATGCTGGGCTGAGGGTGTCTAGTAGCCAGCACTCTAAGTGTTCCTACTTTGCAAATGAGGCAGCTAAAGCCCAGACAATAAAGGGATCCAGCAAGATCACACAGCTCATAAGGGGCAGGGCTGAGACCAGAGCTCACATCAGTGTTATACGAGGCCCTTATATGCCTTCCTGCCCAGCACAGGTGCTCAGCTGAAGCTGGCTGGTGGCTCAGGATAGCCCTGAGTGGACTGGGTGGAAAGCTATCCTGACCGTCCCCACCAGAAAAACTCTCCTTACACTGCCATGTGTACTCCCAGGCATCTAATGTTAGAACCCCTGGAGATAATGAGGCCAGTCCCAAAGTTTGCTGAGAGAGAAATTGCCCACAGGCAGCAGGGATGCAATCAAGGGCTCACTTTGTACAGAGCCAAAATGAAACTGCTTGACAGCACTGGGTGTCCTGGGACAGCCTCCAGCTCAGGAAGGACCCCTCAGAAGTAAGGGTAGTCACATATACCCCACTCTGCTGGCAGGCTGGGGAAGGATACAGTGGTCCTCTGGGGCAGGGTGCCCAGGCCCTGGACCATCAAGCCTATGGGCCCGACTGCCTGGCTAGCATGCAGTGGCTCTCTGCTTCTGTGGACTGCCCCCATCAGGGAGGCCAAGGAGTGGACAGCCTCCACAGCCAGAACTTCTGAGAATAAGGCCTTGGGTCCTCCTAGGAAACCACAGGGGGTCTTGTGGAGAGTGGCATGGAAAAGAAAGGGGCCAGTGTGTCTGAAAACAGACCCAGTGCTCTCTGTGACCTTGACTTCCCAGAGCCTCTGTTTTCACTATGGTTCTTCCTGGTATAATTTTTGGTCAATGTCCCCAACTCCCTGCCACCTTCCCTGAGCCCCAGAATCATGATCTGACATCTTTTCTGAGCTACAGCTGAGCCCTCACACCACAAAGGTCCTGGGGGAAGACTTCTGCTTCAGTTGCTCCAAGAAACCACTGCCTTCAGAGGGTTCCTTCCTAAGGTTTGGTGCCTAGGGGCTTGATCAGCAAGCAGCCCCCACCCCAAATTGAAACTGTCACTAGCATCCCTTCTCCTAACAATGCCAAAGACTCACAGTGTGGCCACACTGTCACTCTAAGGGTGACCATCCTCCTGACGGCCTCCCTTTGGCTCAACCTCTGCCTGAAGCTTGGGGTGGGACAGCAACAGAGCCTCCCCATCGCCTCTGAGCCCTACCCACAGCTTGCAGCCCCAATCACTCAATCCACACCATTTACTGAGCACCTACTACACATGAAGTGTGTGCTAACCATGAGAGGATGAAGTGGAAAGGGCATGGCCCAAAGTCCCCAGGTGGCTACATCTAGCAGAAGATGCATTACTGATGACACAGCTCAGCAATTACAATCATAGGCTTTGACATAGCACAGACCCACCTCTGACACCTCCGAGCTGAGTGACTGTGGGCTCACTGCTTCACCCCACTAAACCTTAGTATCTCCATCTGCAGACGAGATACTAAGGGAATAAACCCATGGGAGGCGACAAGCTACTGGGTACCAAAAGCTTCACACACAGCCTGGCAGGGAGGGGGTGTCAACCCCTATGTGCCTCCTTCCTGCCATGGCTGGGGCAAGGGCAAAGCCCCAAGTCATGCCAGTAGAGACTTCCCTCCAGTTTCCAACACCTCATTAATCAGGGAAGACTGTTCGCTTGGCTGTGATGCCACCTGATGCCCTTGGCAGCCTGCCCATTCACCTCCATTTTGTCTGCAAGGACATCTGGGGACAGGATGGGGGCGGGGACTTGGAAGTTGGGGACACTGACCAATGGGGTGGGGGAGCATGCCAAATTCTGGCTAAGACCAGGCATACTGAGACCTCAGCAAATGAGAAAGCGGGCCCCACTGCCACTGAGCCCACACAGGGTCACTGCCCATCTCCCCTTCCTGCACACACTGGGCCCACAGTGAACATTCGAGGGTTGGGCTGTTGTTGGGGAACCGAGCTGAGGCAAGGTTGTGTCCTGAGATGAGGTGGGTAGCACAAGCTTGCCTGCCATCTGAAGGGTCTGAATGAAAGGTTGTTGGGCAACACAGGAACCTCTGCTCAACTATCCAGCTTCACTACTTTAGAGCAATGGCAAGCCTTTGGTAGTTGTCCCTCGCTTGCCTCCATTTCAGCCAGCCTTCACCCTCACTGCCTCCCCACCTGGAAGGCTGCATCCTCTGATGAGCTCACTCTTACCCTTCCTTCCAGGCTGAGCTTCAAAACCTCTCCTGACCTTTCCAGTCTGAACTCAAAGACTGTTCTGTTTCCTTTAAATCAGCCTCTTTATACTGGAATACTCCCAGGCTGCCTCCCTCACTGGAGCCCTCAGAGGGTGGAGCCCGAGGCTGACTCCCCTCTGTGCTCCCAGCATTGCCTGACTTGTGTCTCCAATGAGAATCACATAAAGCTTGGGGGTTCTGTCTTTGAGATGGCACTGAGGGAGGAAGCAGGAGCCCACTTGGGGTAAAGTGTCATTGGTGTGGATCAGAGGGGAGGAGCCCTGGGACTGGAGGGGGCAGTCAAAGAGGAGCAGGGAAGGGGGTCATATTCCAGGAAATAAGCAGTTTGCCTACTCCCTCTTCCCTTTTGGTTCTGTCTGCAGAAAGAGAAGAGAAGGTGAAAGAGGAGAGAGGAGGGAGTGAGAGAGGAGCTGCAGTTCCCCCACTCCCACCAGGGTTCATCTGAGAGGGGTAGAGAGGAGCACAGGCAGGTCCCACAGAGGACACATTAAGTCTCAAGGTTTCCCTGAAGTTCCCATCAGTCCCACATTCCTCAGTCTGGGCAGAGGGCTTAGGGCAGCACTGCAGCCTCCCAACCCCACTGCTGTCCTAGGAAGGCCGAGGTGTGCAGAGACAGGGTAGCTGGGCCAGACTAGCCTCAGTCCACTGTCTTGGGTGGGGGCCGGCACACACAGACGGCTTTACCATGGGCTCCCCTGCCTCCCCTCGCCCCACCACATCAATCCCAGGACAGGGTGGATCCCACTGGAGGGGTAGGGCTGTTTGTTGCCGGCAGTGGAACACCTTCTGTGAGGCGAGGGAGGTGCGGCAGAGACGAGAGGTATGGGGGCGGCGGTCTGCGAAGTCACATTAAGCCTCCCCCAAAGGCCCTGGCACCTGTACTGTGCGACCACTGTTATCATTGTGCAGAGCAGGGTGGAACTGGGTCGGTGAGCAGTGGATGGTCCCAAAGAGCCTTCAAGGCTAAGTCAAAGCCAGTCCAACGGCGGGAGGCCAGTGGGCAGAGGCCGACAACCGGAGGGAGTGTGGAAGCCGCGGCCGCGCCGTTGAACGCTGGCGGCCGTCAGCGCTCGCCGAGGCAGAGCGATAAATTAGTGAAATGAACCTGCCACGCCCGCCTCTCTCACCCGGCGCCGCGCTCCTGCCTCAGTGCAGGAGACTCAGCCCCTGCGAGCCCCGCCACCGGGCCGGCCTTCCCCGCCGGGCGTCGTTTTCCAGGTAATTAAGGCCGTCGAGGCTGCCGCACAGCTGCTTCCGGGGCTGGCCGCGCCTCCGGCCCGGGCAGGTGCAATTAAACTCGCGCGTTCGCAGCCATTAAGCTTTAATGGAGCTCATTAGCATAAGAATCAGAAGCCGCTTTGACGGCGGCGACCCCCGCAGGGGCAGCGCGCGAGCGCCTCGGGCCGCGGGGTGCGGTCGCCCCAGCCTAGAGCCCCGAGCTGCGTCTCCAACCGGCCCCGGGCGACAGAAGGCCAGGCCGCGGGCGGGACCCAGCCGAGGGGCCTAACCCAGTAACCAGAACGCGTCTGAGACCCCGGGGTTTCGCTAGACCCAGGCCGGGGGCGGAGGCCCAGTCCCGGGGCATGAGGGAGGCGGCCCAATCGAGAGGCAGGTGTTGCTTTCCCGAAGAAACAAGTGGGGAACCTGAGACCTCAAGGTGCCATGTTACTCATACAGGGTCCCCCAGTCTAGGTCTCTGTCTGCAAGTGGTTCATTTATTCAACAATAGCAGCCAACACTTACGCCAATTATAAGCATAATTCTCTCACTTAATCCCTTCCCCCAACCCCAGGGTACTTACTCTTGTAAATTCATTTTTACAGAGGAGTAAACTGAGACTTGGAGAGGGGCACCCAAGATCCCCTGGCTGGTAAAAAGCCACAGTGGGGATTTAAACCTAGGCAGTCTGGCTCTCCCCTCTATCCCAGCTGGGCTTGCAACCAGGAAGCCACACTACTATGTATGACCTGGCCAGGAGAGCTACCAAGGAAGGGTGGAGACAGTGACCAGGTGGTGGGCCGGCCTTCTACCCAGCAGACAGTAAATAGCAGCTCTACCCATCCTGGCCTTCCAGGGGCAGGCTGTAAGCATCCAGATGAACTGGAAACTGGGATTAAATCATCTAAGGATTATTCACTAGCAACTCATTTTATCTTTTCCCCCAAACAATGGGTGGGCCTTCAAAATGGGCCTGGGGGCAGGATGCGGAAAGACCACCGTCTTCAGTCCAACAAGTACGGCAGTGCCTGGCAACCACTGTGTTCAAGAGACACTGGCCTAGCAAACAAGGGATTGACACACAGATACATCGCTGCTTTCTATGAGGGGGTAGGGAGAAACAGGGCATTTACTCTCCAGTTTCATCTATTCTAGGCTTTCTTTGGTCCAAGGGGGTGGTTCTGTGAGAGCAAAAGGGCTCAGAGCAAATGGCAGGTGGGGCCTGAGGCAGTGATGCTGTGCTTGGCTCCAAGAATCCCCTGGGGCAATGCCTACAGCATTCCAAAGTCAAGGTTGTTGTCCTCAGAAGTCTTGAGGGCCCTGGCAGGGAGCATAAAAAGCAGTGAAAAAGGAGACACAGACTGAATTCACCTCAGAGATGATGGAGCTAGAAGGAAGCTGCCAGCCTGTGAGAAGCCCAGAGAAGGTGGGCAGTTGCCTGAGGCCACACAGCAAGAATCTGGATCTCTGGATTCCTCGGTCTTGGCTGAGCCTTTACAGGGTGTCTGGATCGGCCCCCAGCCTAGGCACAGGACTCCCTGTCTCCATGAGAGAAGCTCTGACTGTGTCTTCATAACCTCAGTCCTGGGTGTGATCAGTGTGCAGTCGATATGTGAATGCATAATGACTCAAGTAACTTGACTGGTTAACGTCGTCCTTCTCTTGGCCACATCTGCTGAAGGACAGCGATTCTGTCCAATTAGATCATGGATAATCTTAATGTCTGGCACACAGTAGGTCTGCAAGCATAGATGCTGACCAGATGGAAGTATTATAACCCCAGTCACAGTGACAAAGAAAAATGTGTCCTGGTGTGGGCTTTCTTGCCTCCCCAAGTCCTCCAAAGTCCTCACAGCGGGCTCAAGGACCAAGTGAGGCCTCTATATCTCCACAGCTGAGCTGGTCTGGGATATGCAGGTGGGGGAAGGGCTCAGCCTAGTTTATCAGCCCACCCTGCAGCCAAGCCCACCCCCTCAACAGCCCGCTGGTCTGCAAAGGTATCTATCTCAAGGGAGCCCTTGGGCAGCCTCATTAGGAACTAGTGACAGACACACTGGCCAGTAAGGGGGGCAGTGAGGCTGTTACAGGGCTGACTGTCACTTCCTTGGCCACTAGGCCCCATGTGGGACAGGGCTAGCCTTGGGAGTAGAACAGAGATGACAACCTCCAATGCAGAGTCAACCCCATCCCTGGGATTTAGGGATCTGAGAGTGGGAATTTTCCCATCATTCCTTGCTGTTCTTGAGTCCTGGCTGACTCAACTCATTGAGTGGTGGTAGACAAACCCCAACCTCCTCTGTGGCTTGGTCATTCTAGTCCTGATGCTCTAAGTCAACCATGAGCCCTCAGCTTATGTGTGATGAGCCACAGGCACCTGAGAACTACCCACTGTATGGAAGAAAAGGAAACTGAGACTCAGGGATGGGTGGGAGCTGCCTCAGAGCACAGCACTGGAGTGGGAGCCCCACTCTGCATTAGGGTCCTGGCTGTGCCCCCTCTAGACCTCAATCACTCCATGTGTGAGACTGGGCCTAGAACACCTTGACTACCACCTCCCTTCTGGTCTCTGAGCCACAGGAAGGCCCAGTTCTTCTGAAAAAAGGTCAGGGTTGTCAGTGTCCCTTTAGCCCGCTAAGCCCATCCTTCCTGGACCTAAGGCCCAGCCAGCCACACATGGGTCAAAAGGACCAACGTTTGCCAGGTACCCTGTTCCTCCCAGAGCCCAGGGCCTGATGGAAAGGCAGATGCTCTGACAACTCAACCAGTGGCCAATGCCCCAGGCTACACACCACAGGACAACATACACACAAGCACACAGAGAGATACCGAGTCACACACACAAACCACACACGTGGCCTGCTGCAGATACCACTCCATATGTGAGCACCCGTGACAGACTCAGATAAACCCACCCCTCAGCTCATTTCTGCCCAACCCAGACACACAGCACCATACACTGGTTCCACACACACCATACACAAACACAAAAACCACCTAACAGCATAGCATCCTCATTTATACTCACAAATATGAACTCACATATGCACACACACAGACACACAGGCATTCAACAATCCAACATGCAAAGATTAAGACAAGACAATACAGCAATCATACAAGAACCATCACCCCTCCACGTAATACCTCCCCCCAAACTTGACAGAGATGCAGACATAGGCCACATAGTTGCAGGCTCCTAAGCCCAGGAACACATAGATACACAACCATCTTGCCACTTGGTTAAATCCCATACACAGGTAGCACCCTGCCCACAACAGCAAATCCAGATAATCATGTTCAAAGCATCAATCTCGACCCCAACCTGGCTGCCTCCTTGATACAGGTAAAGTGAAACAGGTCTTAAATATTTTATGAAGAATAAAACTGTTAAGAGAATATAATTTATAGGGCTATTGGTTGCAGGCTGAGAACATATCTCCCTTATCTTTTCATTTCTGAGAGTGCACTGTGGTGGTGGCAGGTGGTGGCCAGGCGGGGCATAGCATGTCTATGTCACACCCAGTCCCCCTCTGCAGGGCCATTATTCTGGAGAAAAGGGGCATTCTGTGATTTTTTTCATCCACTAAATCCAGCTGCCACTTAGAGACAGGGCCCTGCATTCCCTTGTTGCTTCAGCTTTTCCCCCAAGCCTTGGATGCCTTTTAAATGTCAATCCATCCCTGGCAACTGTGATTTCCCAAGGTCTACAAATGCAGGGCTTGGATGTGTTAGAATTGAACTGTTCAGGAATGAGGGAGATGTAAGCTTGGCAGCAGGGGTGGGCAGGGGCAAGAGTAGCTTGCAGCTAGGTTGGAGGGGCAGCTGGGGAGAGTGCGGTTGTGCCTGATGCCAGGCCTGCATGCCTCCAGGGAGGGGCCAGAGGAGGGGCTGAGGAGCCCAGGGCAGCAGAAGCCAACTCCAAGGAAGTCAAAGCAGATGTGGGTCCTGGGACAAACAAGGGGCCTTTGGGCCTGAGACCTCCCTGAAACCTTGCACAGCTGGCCCAGAGTAAAGCCCCTTGCTGTTGGAGTCTGGATATCAGCAAGGAGCCGTGAGTCTTCCATGTCCCACCTGTCTGATCTGAGTGAGACCAGGCAGCCTCTTTGGGCTCCTAGCAAGCAGGACCCCAGCCCAAGCTGCTTATCAGAGGTTGGTGGCAATGAGGAAGGGTTCCTCTGCAGTCTTGCAGGTAGAGAGGATGAACAAAGTCAGAAAGTGAACACCTAGTACAAAAATAAAAAACATCTGCCTTGTTTCTGATGCAAGATCATGGTTCAGGGGGACATTATACAGCATTAAGTGAGAAAAGTAGAATATCAAAGGTGCGTACATGAAGAGTGACGGCATACCTAAACAACAGAAGTCACAAAACATAAAACCCCATGAACCTCTGTGTGCTTTGGCTGTCTTTGGAGACTGAAAGTATATATTTTTTTGATTTGTCACATTTTCCAAAAGTCTATAAGCCTGCTCTCCTTTTGTAGTGAGGAAAAAAAGCTATTAAAATCATCAAGTGCCTTACACAACCAAATACAGTGTCTATAGCATGACTTCATTATTTTTCATCATTAAGTGGTTTACAGAAATACACTGGCAGTGGTTATGGTCTGGTGATGAGGTTATAAGGGTTTTTTACTTGTTATCCTGTACTTTTAGATACAACCAACATATTAATAATCTAATGATTTTATTAAGAACAAAATGCTTAGGACTGGGAAGTTCTTTTTGCTGGCAACCCTGCATCCCTCTTGCTACAATCAACGCTCCTTCTCACTCTCCTTGTGCATGTGCCCTGGGTGAGGGATAAAAGCAAAAGGACAGCACACAGCCCTCATTCCAAGACCCAAAGGCCAGCATTAAATTTAGCTGCCTGCCCAATACAAGTAGGAGGGGACAGACATCAACCAAGTCTGTGCATCTTGAGAAGAAAGGGGAAAGGTAGCAAAGTGAGCACCTGGGGACTTAAGGCACGAGAATATTGAACTGGGACATGGCAGTGTTGGCAGGAAGGCAGGGCTGGGTTGGCAGCAAACCTCCGGAAGGTGCTGCCTACGGGGCAGTCGGTGTACCCAAGCTCAGGAGGTAGGAATGTGCCTCAAGGCAGGACAGTCCATCAGCTGCCAACTAGGGGGCTGGAGGGCTGAAGGGCAGCCGGCTAGGGCTTCAGGGGCCAGGCCAGGACTGGGTGAGGTGTGCACTCCTGGTCCCCTCCTTTCTCTGGCTGTCGGGCAGAGGCTAGACCCTGACGGGGCTCACAGGCAGTCCCAGGGAAGGCCGGAGTTGAAGGCCCGGAGCCCGCAGCTAAGAAGCAGAGGATGGGGGAACGGTATCTAGTGTCCCCATTATCCTGGCCCTGGAAGCAGCTCCCTGAGGCCCCTGCTGGGTACAGTGAGCAGCCTGTCCCACCGATAACCTGTACAGGCTCTCAGTTATTTTTCCCAATCATCTGGGGAGGACAGAAGCGGTGCCTGGTCCAGTGACCCTGAGAGCACCACCCCCAACACCCGTTGCGGAGAACACTGCCTGGGCCTCAGCGTTCCCGGAAAAAGCCCCAGGCCCGCCAGGGGGCAGGACCTAGTTAGCTCCGCCCCGCGGCCCCGCGGAGCATGCTGGGCCGGGGCGCTGCCATGGCGACGCGAGCGGTCCGCCCCGCCCCGCCCCTGCACCCCAAGCTCGTGGGCCCCCTCCCAATGCCCGCGTAGCGGACCCGGCTGGGGCCGTGTGACCGCGCCGCGGCGGAGGCCTGGCGCTGCCAAGATGGTGGGCGCCGTGGGAGGGGAGGGCAGGAAGCGCGGGCGTTTGCCCTCTCGCCGCCCCCTCTCGAGGTCGGGGAGAGGAGAGGAAATGGCCCCAGGGGCGATCACGGAGCTGCTGGCGAGTCTGGCCTGATAGCACCTACCTAACCCTTCCCGAGAGGCCCAGGCCCTCCCGGCCCCCAGAAAGGTGGGCTGGGCCAGGTGGGAGCTACCCTGGTGGGGATCCAGAATATGACATGACATGCACGCCCCCAGAAAAGATGGCCCCTCGCTCTGTCCTGGAAGGCCCCCAGTGAAAAGGGGACAGTTTGGTTCCCCAGACCTGGGGACCTGACATGCCAACCTCTGCCCACCTACATCCAGGCATCTGTTACTGGACAGCGATTTCCTCAGAACAACTGCCTGTCTGCCTAAGCCCCCAAAGTGCTCACAGGTCTAAGCAGAAGTCTCGCTCATCCAGGAGACCCAGTGAGACTGGCAGCTCTTCAGAGAGACCCTGATTCCCTTTTATTCTGTGCCCTGTCAGCAACGACGGGGACCAGGGCAGGGGTAGGGGCACGGTGGCAAAGGTAGAATGGGAGCTGGCACTGACTGTGCTAGACCAGATGATTCTCTTCTTACGTGTGAGTCCTGCGTGTGAGAGACTGCCCAGATTAGGTGGGCAAACAAGCCCAGATCTGTTAAGGAGTGAAGTAGCAGAGCTGGACTTGGCCAGCTGTGACTCCAGATGCCTGTCCACACGTAGTGGCACTCCCTGCCCCCTGGGCGCCCAGCCTGGGCTGGTCCAGCCGCCTATCTCAGGCCCAGAGCAATGGCCCGGTCTGCGGTCCCCTCCTCCCCCTCCCACTACCACAGGCCTGGCTTCCCTTCTGAGACGTCAATCTGTAGCCACACAAAGCCCTGTTTGTTTGCTTTCTCTGCTGCTCCCCCTGGATCCTATGTCTCTTTCTCTGCTACCTGCCGGTAGGGCTTCCTCTCCAAGCTGCCTGCACAGCCAGCTGAAGGGAAGGAGGGGGCGGCCATTGCTACAAGTGCTGCCTCTTGGCCATACCACGGTTCCTAGAATCCACCTCCTCAGTGCAAGGGGCTCCTAGCCCAGGTGGTGGAACCGATGACAATGGCTCTGGAATCCCCTCACTGCATCTCAGAATGCAGGGTGCCAGCTGGGTGGAGCAGGAGAGATGCCTGAGGCAGAGGGAGGGGAGCTGGAGAGGCCCAACCAGCTTCCCCCCTCCTTTTGTGAGCAAGGCTTGTTTTGTTTGTCAATCAGGAAGGCTGCCCCTGCCTTCCCAGCAACCCACTTGCTGCCAGGAGATAAGGAGATGAATGGGACCCGGAGGGCCTAATTGGAGGAGGTGGAGGGATGACGCCCTGGCTTCATGGCCCTCAGCCACCCTTCACTCTTCTGAGGAACTCCCAAGTATCTCAGGCACTGGGATGTGGGCTTACAGGCTGCACTGGGGGGGCCTCACTTGGTGGGTGCCCTCTCAGTGCTCATTCTGGGCAGACATTTGGGCAGATCCCTCTGTGTGGCAGATACTCCAGAGCTTGCAGATGCAGGCACCCACTACAGTGTCTTGGGAAGCCCTACAGAGTCAGCCTGAGCTGAAACAGGGCTTTCACAAGCAAAGAAAAACAAACACCCGCATTCCACACCACCTTCTCTACCTGCAGAGCAGAGGGAGTCTGCCCTCTCTCTTCGTTCAAATAAAGAAACCCAACACTGATACAGCACAGAGATACCACAGTCTTGCCTGGCTCCTACCCAGGGCGTTTTCACTGCACCCTGCCAAGCTGGGTGGCCCAGGGACCTGCCTGGGCCTCCCTCTTCCCCTTCCAATCCTTTCTTTGCTGAGTTTAACCCTTGCATCACCCCCAGGATAAAGGCATGGTTATGCCTACTTGATAGATGAGGAAACAGGAGCTAAGAGGAAAAGCCACAAGAACAAAAACTGCCCCATTCAAAATGCAACCTCATGGCTATCTGACTCCAAGACTTAAAAACTTCCCACCAGGTCACAGGATTATTTCACAGTCTGGGATTATTTCCTGAATAGACCAGTGACTAACAGGAGAAAGGGACTGAGCAGCAGGCATGGCCTGGCTTTGCAGCTCAACAGGACAGATGCAATATCTCAGCTCTGGCCACATGGTTGCTGTGTGACCTCAAGCAGGTCACTTAACCTGTCTGAGGTACAGTTTTCTTCATAATCCACACAGGGCAGTTACTTAATAAGGCTTAGAGAGAACCATTCAATGTCTGGTACAACAGCAGGCACTTATGCAATGTGTGCACCATCTCCACCATCCCTTTCAGCATCTAAAGAGATACTGGTTTATTAGAGGAACCAGGCCTTTCCCACCTCTGCTTTTGCCCAGCTGACCCTCCTGCCCAGCACCATCCCCCACTGTTTCTGGCCCTCAGACAGCAGCCAGAGGATGCCAAGCTGAGTTCCCCAGGCTCCTGTCCTGCCTGGGAGATCAGGGCCTCTTAGTTTAATTAGGCAGGGTGGGGGCCCCAGGGGACAGTGTCACCCCAAGGGAACAAAGCCAAGTCCATCCACATCCTGCTGGACTGAAGAAGAGACAGCCACTCAATTAAGTCTGATTTGCCAAAACATCTGTTTTTAGTGCTATTTCAGGCCACAGTGGGGATTTTCTGGGCTTGTCTCAAAGGTATCATAAACCAGATTCCTTCCCACTTCTTCTATCCCTATCGGTGTTTGAAATGAAAATATTTTTCTTCCTCTTCTTTCTCTCTTTTTTCCTGTTTTTCCTTCCCAACTATCAGAGGGATATGAATGACAGAAAGAGCAGAGACTGGGCCCCAGGCTGGAGGGCATCACCTGGGACTAGGGTACCCCCCCCCACACCTGGCCTATGCGCCAGAGCACATAGGGGGGTTGTAGCTCCCTCAACCCAGACTAAAGGGGAGAGCACCTCCCCTCCTTTATCTTCTTCCCACCTTTGGAAGCTACCTCCTAGGTCCCCTGAGGCCAGGTCTTTTTTCTGGTGTCTGCCCTACCAGATATATACCCTTTGGTTTTCTGCTTCTGAGCCTCTGCCTGGGCTGTCCTCTACTGGAAAGACCTCCCCAGAGGCTACCCCTCAAAGAGTGGAAAGCCCCACATCACTCTTCCTGCCCTCTGCCTTTTCCTTTTTAACTTACAATTACGATTAAATCCCTATAGCCTGCTCACCCACCAGGCTGTCTGACTCAAAAGGGCCATCTACTTGGCCCCTCTGCCTACCCAGGGCAGGGCTTCCCATCCCCTCAGCACCATGGATATATCCTGGGCCAACTGATTTGTTATTGTGGGGATACATTGCAGAGTGCTGAGCAGCGTCCCTGCCCCCCCACCCCATGCCAGCAGTGTCTCCCCAGGTGAGACAATCAAAAATGCCTCCAGATATGGCCTGCATACCCCATGGCACAAAATCACCACAACTGAGCACCACTGCTTCACAGCCTAGCAGTGTCCCCTGGAAGGAGTGAATGCATGCTTCACCGCTCTAAAGAACAGGTGATTGCATTTTATCTCTTATCACAATAATGCACAAATTTCAGTTTCCCTATTAACTAGAAGCTTCCAGAAGACAAGCCTAGGTGACTTCAGCTGTGTGTCAAAGCTGCTGCTGAAGGAGTAAATACCAAGTGTCAGAAAGCCCTAGACTGAAACCCAGTCCCCCCATGGCGAGATTGCTGGGTGACTGCCACAGCAGCTGAGCTTCTCTGGGCCTCAGTGTTTGTCCATTCACTGTAGCATTTCTTTGTCCTTTTCAGCTAGTGGGAGGTTTACAACTGCACATTATCTAAGGAGCTGTAGCCCCTAAGAAGAAATCTTCCAGATGGTTTTTACTTCACGTTTTTTAAGAATTCTCATTCTCTGGCAGCTCCCATAGCTCAGTGCATAGGGCGCTGGCCACATGCACCAAGGCTGGCGGGTTTGACCCAGCCTGGGCCAGCTAAAACAACAATGACAGCTGCAACAACAATAAAAAAATTGTGGCGGGTGCCTGTAGTCCTAGCTACTTGGGAGGCAGACTACTACTAAAAGAATCACTTAAGCCCTGCAGTTGGAGGTTGCTGTGAGCTGTGACGCCACAGCACTCTACCCAGGACAACAGCTTGAGACTCTGTCTCAAAAAAAAAAAATTCTCATTCTCACTAATAGGTGACGTTTACTAAGCACTCTGTCTGTGCCCAGCACTAGCTAAGTGCTTTTAGAAGCCCTACATGACTTGATCCTCTTAAAAACAAAACTGTGAAATAGGTGCTATTATTTTTGCCATTTGAGGAATGAGAAAACAGGGGCTCAGAGAGTTTGAGGGGCCTGCCAGCCTCTGCAAATAAAGAAGATGTCTCAGTCAGAAAACACTTTTGAGGGTCACCATGGTGGCTCATGCTTATAATCCCAGCACTTTGGGAGGCCAAAGCGGAAGGATCTCTTGAGGCCAAGAGTTCAATACCAGCCTGGCAACACAATATTCAAGAGCCCAACTTTTCAAAAAATTAAAAAAAAAAAAAAAAAAACTTAACCGGTATGGTGACATGCAACTGAGGTTCCAGTTACTCAGGAGGCTGAGGCAGGAGGATGAGGATCACTTGAGCCTGGGAGTTGGACATTGCAGTAAGGTATGATTGTGCCTCTGCCCTCTAAGCCTGGGCAACAGAGTGAGAGATCCTGTCTCTTAAAACAAAGAAAGAAAGAAAGAAAGAAAACACTTTTGGCTTCTATGCTTGATACTAAATTCTTAAAGTGTCAAGCCTACCAGGCACCTTATTCCGGGTATATGAGGCCTCCCCATCACCAGGCCCTAGCAGCTGAGCAAAGACTCATCTCACAGTCACCAGAGAGGCATCTGATTCAAGGATTCAGGTGCACTGGTACCCCTTTCTGGATGCTGTCTCTCACAGGGAGGCCCTGGTCAGGACAAGCTCACCCAGCATAAAGCTGGTCCATGAGATTCTTCAGGACAGGAATAAAAATGACCACAAGAAGAAGGTGCCATTCTGTGGTACTTTCTATGTACCAGACATTGTTTTAAGTACCCTATCTGTATGAACTCAGATATATTAGTTCTGCTGACAACCCTATGAGGCAGATTCTATTATTTCCCCCATTTTGCAGATGAGGAAGCTGAGTAAAGGAGATAAGTAACTTGCTCAAGCTAGTAAGTAGTAGAAGCTGGATCTGACCTCAGGCAAAGTCCAAAGTACACGTGTGCATCCACTATGCTACATCAGAACTTCATCTCACTTCAGGCTGTGTTCCCAGTCCCCCCGGGGTCTAGCATGTGGTTTATGAATGAGTCTATAGTTATGAGTCTGTAGTTTATGAATGAGTCTGGGGTCTACCCACACTATTGAGGCAAAGTCCTTCTGGATACAGAAATTCCGGCCAGAAAACTGTAATTCTCACTTGCCCCATGAGTAAAAAGACCCACTCAATCCATCTGCCTCAACGTGGCTAGAAAAGAAACAAGCACCAAGCTCCTCATTTTGGCTAATGTCACCGCAGGTAAGGGTTAGAGGTAAGCTAGCATGAACCAACAAAGAATAACAGCTATGTCCGACACATGCAAAGTCCTTTAGTAATATGAATAAACAGCCCAGCAAATTACCGAGTACTGTGCACCAGCAACCAGGAAGGGCCTTTATTATCCCTTATCTTAAAGTGGAGGGAAATAGGGCCTCAGAGAGAGCAGCTGGAACCTGGATTTGAATCCAGGTTGGCTTGATCCGAAAGCCTGTGTTTGGGAGACCAAGTTACAGGATCTCCTTGCTTTCCAGATCACAAAACACACCAACATCATCATCACCTTTACTGTGTGCTCTAATTCATGTTCACAGTTTTGACAAAAGAGGAAAGTGATGCCCAAAGAAGAAAGTGACCTCCTCCCAAATCCCTGCGCTTCTTCCCTACCCAACTTCTATCTTACCCTCCAGATGGGCACAGCTTTCAAGAAAGCAACTCTGGGAGAGTGAGCTCAAGCTCCACTTGGTTCTGTGGGTTCTCCCTCAAGCTCCCCAGCTGTGGGTCTGTAGATGCTCTGAGTGAACCCTTCAGGCCCTCACCCTAAGGAGTGGGGACATGGGCCTACAGGCCATCCTCTGAAAATAGACCACCTTTCCCTAACTTACAGGTGAGACGGAGGCCAGACAGGAGAGAGCAAATGCCCTACCAGCCCTGGCTTCCCACCTCCATGGCTTCTAACAGGGCCTACCCTGTACCCCACTTCATCATTGCCTCCTCCTCTCAGGACTCCCTCCTGCCAGCACCCTGGATGCATTCTCTGCCTCAGCCTGTTCCCTGTGTGCAAAAACTGGGTGCTCACCACCCACCTGGCCCCTAGATTGGAAGGCTGGTTCACAAGCTTGCTCACCTCTGGGGGCAGAGGCATGAGACCCAGGGAGTGTGTAAGCCTAGCATCTAGCATCAAGGCCTGGGTCCTCTGGCTCTGCTCCCTCCTGGTGCTGAGCTTAGTGTCCAGCAATAAGAACATTTCCCTCCCTCTCTCCTGTGTCCCTCACCTCCATTGCTCTCTGCCCCTCTCAGCACTCCCACATCCCTTACCCTCCACCCTCCCTCTCTGCCCCAAAGTTTTCCTTTTCTACACCATCTCCTCCCAGCTGTGAAGGGCCGCATGCACACACATATACACACACAATCTCTTTCTTTCTTCAATAAACCTTAGAGCAAAATCTGTCCTTTGCCAGCCAAGCCCCAGCCTGTACCTCCAGCCCTGCCTCCCCCACCCTCCTGTGTCACATTCCAATCTCAGATCCCCAGTGACCCACCAGGAACAAGGCACAGCTCTGCCTCAGTCCCTGGGGAAACAGGATGAGCCAGTTTCTCCCAGCCTGCTCAGGGAGTAGACTGGGGGCACTGCCCCCAGCCCCCTACTCTAATCACTAAAGTCTGGCAGCACAGAACCCACAAAGAGCACACACCCTTGCTAGGATCAAGGGGCCCACTGGAAACTATGTCGGGGTTCTCCCCCTCTCCACTTCACCTGGCCCTTCTGCCAGGAAGCACTTCTGAGTGCCTTGTGTTCTGGGCCTCGCCCTTGGCACTAGGCCTGAGAGAGGAAGGAGACTTGCTTTCAGGCATAGATGCTTCAGCCTGGTGGGGAGGCCAGACAGGACAGACTGCCGATAATCCTGTGATAAGCACCATGCCATGGGTAGACACAAAGGGAGATGACTCATTCTGCCTTGGAGGTCAGAGGAGGAGGCAGGATGTCTGTTTTGGTCTTGGGAGGCAAGGAAGAAGGTGGAGGGCATCCAGGTGGGAGAAGAGCCCAGGCAAATGCACAGAGCTAGGGAGGCACATGACAGCACCCAGAGAAGGAGGGGTGGGCTGTGGCAGGAGGCTACAGGGCTTGAAGAATGGATGGCAGAGCAGGCAAAGGACACCCAAAGGTCCCTGGGCAGTGAGAGAAGAACTACAGATGGGACTTTATTCAGGAGGCAGCAGGGGCCCCAGACCATCATCTGCTGTGTGCCTGGGAGGAGGCACAATGAAGACAGGGAGGCCTAGTGAGGAGGCCAAGGCAACAGCCTGGCCTCTTACACCACCATTCTTTCTGAGCCCAGGCCTCCCTTCCTAGCCACAGCACAGGACACATCCCTGTCAGCCTCCAAAGACTTGCTCTGTTCCTGTGCCCCCTCTGCCAGAAATGTCCCTCTCCTTCTTACCAAACTGTGCCTGAAGCACCTACTCAGAGCTCCCTCTCTGTGAAGTCCCCACTTCCACCAAGACCCCAGCTCTGGCCAAGGTATATCTGTTTCTCGAATCATCCACTGGGCAGTGACCTCCTTAGGGGCAGATGCAGAGATGTTTCCTGCTTGGACTCAGCACTAAGAACAAGACTTTGGAAACAGTGGGTCCTTAGGAAATTCCTGTTCCCTTGGGCCCAGATGCCTCTCCCACAGAGACACCACCCTGTGTATACCACTGCCGTTGCCTGCACCTGCACCTGTGGAGACACACACTGGGCTGGAAAGGAAAAAGACACATCCATGCCATGGCCACAGGCAGCTGTTAAAAGCCACGAGGAACAAACATGAGCTGCCACAGAAATAAAACAGTGGAAATAATACAATAAAGATAGCAACCAGCACTGATTGGGACAAGCACTGTTCTAAACTTTATATGCATTAACCTATTAAACCTTCACATCAGTCTGGGCGCCCATGGCTCAGTGGTCAGGGTTCCGGATACATGCACCAGGGCTGGTGGGTTTGATCACCCAGTTTGGGCCTGCTAAACAAACAAACAAAATAGCCAGACATCATGGCGGGTACCTGTAGTCTCAGCTACTAGGGAGGCTGAGGTTAAGAGAATCACTTGAGCCCAAGAATTTGAGGTTGCTGTGAGATATGACATCACAGCACTCTACAGAGGGTGGCAAAGTGAGATTCTGTCTCAATTAAAAAAAAATACAATACAAAAAAAAATCTTCACATCAGTCCTGTGGGTCCATATTTTGCTCTCCCATTGTACAGATGGAGACACTGAGGCACAGAGCAGTAAGTAACTCATTCAGTGTATGTGGTAGATCCTGAAGTCAACCCAGAGCCTCCCTTGAAGGCCCTCACCCTATAACCTCTCCAAGACAAATGGAGAGGAAAAGGGAAGTCATAGTGTAAGAGCTACTGTTGTATTTTTGTTTGGGAAAAAAAAAGAGCTACATTTGTATTGGTACACACTGCACGTGTATGCATTAAGTGCCTACCAAAAAGTCTGGAAGGGTACAAAGAGTCAACTGGGGTTACCTGTGGGAGGGTGCCAAGGGAACTTCTGTTGTATAAACTTCTGGGTTATTTGCATTTTTCACAATAAGAACATATACATGTGTTCCCTGAGTAATTAAAAAAGGGAAAAATTGTTATGGTCTCAATTAACATTTGTTGAATGACTAGATGGCAGATTCATTTCTAAGGCCTGTTTTTCAAACCCATCCCTGGATTGAGAAATTAATTTAGGGGGCTGAAACCAGCAATTAAAAAAAAATCAAAGAGACCATAACAGAAAGTATCAAAGAGGCACTGGCATTGTAGTTAGTTATTTTACTAAACATTTGTTTCAGTGAATGGTACTGTGACCTAAATTGTACTTCTTACTGTAAATCACAGGCAGGAGTTCGAAAGTAAAGCCTTTGGTCTAGGCTTTGGGGTCTAAAGAGTACAGAGGGTCCCTGCCTACAAAAGCTGCATGGTCCAGTGGGAGACAGAGGTGGTTTTCCCCACCTCGCAGAAGGGGCATGGTGGCTGGCGGTAGGGTAAGGCCTATTTTGCTCCCTCCACAGTTGACTCCTAGGACCAAGATCACCCCTGATACATTTTCCTGCTCTCCAAGGCTTTTAATTGTGCGAGCTTTTGCCAGATCTCTGGTGTTGAGCCTGCTGGGAGATCAGAATGACTGTGTCCACTCCTGCGGCACGAGAAAGACCAACTCTCCTGGCTCCTGTTCTGGGCCACAGACACCCAAAAAGCTGTCAAGCGGGGAGGGGTGGGAAACTAGATTACTTTCCAGCTTCCAGATCCCAGGGAAACCTCCAAAAACGCAGCTGTGTGGTCAGTCAGGAGGTGCTTCCACTCTGTCTGCCTCGAGGGCTGGCCCCCACCTGGGGTGGGCCTGACCCGGAGCAGAGCGAGGTCTGTGTGGAGAATGGAGGGGGCGGTGGCAGGAAGGGAAGCAGAGCCCCCAGTTCTGGGCTCCCATCGCGCTGGCGCCTCCACAGCAGAGCTCGCCTGGCCTACCCCGCCCCCCTCCCAAGCAGCAGACAACTAAAAAAAGATAAAATAAAAAGTAATTCCCCTGCTCTGACGTCAGCGCAAGGTCTTAGCCCGACAGCGGCTTGAAACTGGATTGCAACCAGATGTAATGCCCTTGGATTCTCAATACACTGCTGTGTTGGAAAAGAAATGGGCGGGGGCATTGGGTGGGAGGGAGCAGTGCAGGTCCCGCGTGGGTTCCTGAATCAGGGCCCACTGAAAGCACCAGGAAGGCACTGCGGGAAGGAGTGCGGCGTGCTGGGAAGCGCGGGGCCAGCTCCGCCATTCAAGCGCGTTGCCTCCCCTCCCCCAGCCCCCCAATAGCGCATTGTTACACTCGGTTTTATCCATTCAGAGCCAGAGCCTCGCTGCTCCCCTAGGGATCCAGGGCTCCAGGGCTCCCCAAAGGAGGGTACGGCTTCAGCCCGCACTCTGGCCCCGGCATGGAACTGAGAAGGACCAAGATTCTCTACAAGGGGAACCGCTCGCTGGGAAAACAGGCGCCCCAGGAAGCTGGGGAGCAGCGGCCTCAGGCCTGGCTTGCTGTTTCGCTTCCCCTCCGTCTCTTCTCAGAGTCCCCTGGCGCGACCACGCTCCAAATGACACCCCCCACATCCTGCCACCTCTTTGCCCCCGCTGCACTCGCCCCCATGTTCTCCTCCCGGGTCACTACCTACAAGTCACAGGAACCCAACCTAGAAAAGGGCCGCGGGGACGCGGACTTGGCCGCACCGCTGCCTGGGGGGCACCAGGCTCGCGTGTCCTGTGCTCCGACTCATGATGTCACCCCGACGGTCCAGCACACCCCAGGCCCAGCGGCCACGCAGATCCCCAGGTCGCGGGGGCCCGCTTCCTGCCCGGCCGCGGGCCTGCACACAGGCCCCGGCGCCGCTGCCCGGATGGGGACACCGCCGAAAGCCCAGCGTACCCCATCTCGCCACACATGGGCCTCACCGCCCCTCATGGCCCTGGCTCCCACACGACGGCTACCCCGGACCCCCAGTCACGCACCGAGAAGTCAGCTCCCGGCCCTCACCCTGGACGCACTCACAAAGCTCCTCTCCGGCCCCCAGCGCCACGCGAATGCCCCCCACATCCCCACCCCACGCTCTGCAAACGCTCCACACCTGGGCACTCACCGCGGCCCTACCACAATCGACCCTCGCTTCTCGCGCCCCACGCCCCCACCCGACCCCAGCCGGCCCAGCCGGCCCCACACATCCTCCAGAAGACCCTCAGCCGCGGCGCAGGGCGCCCCCACCCTGCAGCTTCCCTGACGGCCATCCGGTGACCTGGCGCACCCCCCACGCCACACAAAGCAATGACCTCAAGGACCCCACATCTCCACCCATCGTGCACGCTCGCCCTCCACCCTGCCTCGACTCCTCACCGAGCTGGGGATCCTGACGCCTCGCGCGCCCCCGCCCCGCAGCAGCGTCCCCTGCGGCCCCGCGGCCCCGCGCCCAGGCGCTAGCTGCTCACCTCGGCGCTCGCGTTCACTCGGGGGCCCTGGGTCGGGCGCTGCGACTTCGCGGCCTGGAGGCCCGGGCGGCCATGGGGGTCAAGGCGCGGCGGCCCCGCCGGCCTGCGGCCAGGCAGG
>NW_003852441.1:464985-475941 GCF_000181295.1 Otolemur garnettii | reverse complement strand
CCTCCGCACAGGAAGAGC
This sequence comes from Otolemur garnettii, assembly GCF_000181295.1. Lineage (NCBI taxonomy): Eukaryota > Metazoa > Chordata > Mammalia > Primates > Galagidae > Otolemur > Otolemur garnettii. The sequence goes on along the minus strand of NW_003852441.1, from coordinate 475,923 downwards.
GGACGGGCGGGCGGGCGGGAGGACGACGCGCGGGGGGAGAAGCAGAGCGAGAGCGCGAGGAAAAAGTTCCCGGGCGGCCTGGCTGCACTCGCTGGCGGCCGGGGCGCCAAGTGCGCCGTGCGCGCCCCGACAGCACCCCCTGGCGGTCCGCGCGCTCCACTGCGCGCACCCCGCCCGCCGGCCTGAGACGAGGGGGCTTTGCAGGGGGATCCGGTGCAGCCCTAAAGTACTTTAAAGCCTCACAGGGAGGGGCTTCGAACGAGGGGCTGGAGTCTCAGGCGGAGGATTCGGACCCTCATCCTGCCCTCAGCTGTTTCCAGTGTCCAGTCAGGCCCCCACCACTGGCACTCACCTGTGACCACCCTTTTACAGTTTGAGAAACATTTTCATTTTCAAAACTCCAAAGGCTGTACATAAATTTCTTCATTTGTTGGGCGTGTGGCACCTTACTGGCCGCTGAGGAATCAACAGAAACCTGCTGTCATGGAGCTGGCATCCTGGTGGGAAGAGACAGACAGCAAACAAATGCTTAGATACATAAAGAAGTTAATTTTAGAGAGCAATAAGTGCTAGGAAGAAAATCAGCAGGTGAAGTGATGATGGAGCTACTTAGTTGGGAGTGAGAGAAGGCGGCCTATCTGTGCAAAGATCTAAATAGCAGGAAGAAACTGCCATGGGTAGAGCCTGTAGAAGACCATTCTTTTTCACTTAATTTTTTTTTAGAAATGGGGTTTCACTGTGTTGCCCAGGCTGGACCCAAATTCCTGGCCTCAAATGATCCTCCCATGTCACCCTCCTGGGTAGCTGGGACTGTAGGTGCATGCTATCACACATGGCAGGGAAGAGCATACCTGGCAGAGGAATGGCAAGTACAAAGGCCCTGAGGTGGGAGAGAACTCGGTAGGTGGAATTGTGAGAACTCCATGAACAAGGGGACTAGTAGTGGGCATACTGAAGTCAGAGCCACAATGGAAAGCCAGAGCCTGCAGGGCTGCAGAGGGCCTGGTGAAGAATTTGGTTGCAATTCTAGAGCTATGGGAAGGAGGCCATTGGCAGATTTTAAGCAGGGGAGTGTTGAGTGAGTGAGTGGATGAACCTATTAACTTGTAGACCTCTGAGCAGTTATTGCCACATGACTTCTGTTCAGCATGGCACAGGTAGGAGCCCACTGCCATCTGCTTGGGAGGCCTCCAATCCCACCTGGCCTCTGGGGTGTGTGCCCCATAGAAGCCTATTCCACTCACTTTGGGGGCAGGGGTAGGGTGGTCAAAGTGAGCTCCCCAGTGATCTGGGACAAGTGAATCCCCTCTCTCAACCTTAGTTTCCTCGCCTGTAAAATCAGGTGTTAGGATAGACATGGTGCCCTTACTCTGTCAGGCACTATACTCCTTTTGTACAGTCCCTTAGTTTGATCTTGGTACCCTCTCTGTGAGGCAGCTCATCTTGTTTTATGAATGAAGAAACTTAGGCACAGGATAGTAAAGTCACCTGTCTAGGTTTTCAAACTGTAGTCACTACAGTGACAGAACCAAGATCTGCACCCATAGTCCTTCTACCAGGCTCAGCCTCCCAGAGCAAATGTAAAGAGCAAGACAGAGCTGGATCATCATGTGGACTGCTGTGTCAATTGTGTTGTTTTAAGCACACAGGTTCTGGGGGAGACACACTTGGTTTCTAAATCTGCCACCTGTCTGTGCAGCTGGATGGTTTGGGCAAACCACTTAATTTTCTGAGTCTCAGTTTCCTCACCCGTAGAATAGGTATAATAATAGTACCTACCTTAATGGGGTTGCTGAGAGGAACTACGTGTATACAGCATATTTAGCCCAGGTCCTGGCATGCAGAAACTGCTATAACTACTCTAAACTGAAGCTAGACAAATGAGAACACCCCTTTCATCCATCCAGACCCCACCACGGCCTGGTCTCTGTGCTCCCTGCCTTGCCTTAACTTACTCCCAGGGCAAGCCTAGGACTGCCTGGTTCTAGGAACCCTAATGAGGAGGCAAGATGAAGAGGCTTCCCTGGGAGACTTCTGGTTCCACACAGGGGTCCCAGAGATTAGTCCCTCCACCTAGAGAGGGAAAGAAGGCAGCTAAAAGCCCAGGTCCACCAGAGCCCATTTTCTGACCTTGGAATTGGTATTTTTCATTTTTTGCTTTTGTTTTAGATGCATAGGTATCAAATTTATGTGACTGGGGACACTGGGCCCTGTGCTCAGTGCTGGGGATGGAAGTTCACAAGCCTGGCCTTCTTGGGGCCACAGCTCAGGCGCTGCTGAAGGAGGTGGCATTTGAGATAGACCTTGAAGGATGGGCAGAAAGAGAGCCCTGGGCTGAGCAGAGGTTGGGTGTCCCAGAGAGTGAGAGGAGGAAGGGACACACATGCAAATAGAGAGACCCTGTGGGGTTGAAGTACTAACAACTGTGTGCTGGTCACCATCTCTGTGTGTTAGATTCCTAAGGGGGCTACACAAATTACCACAAATGTAGTGGTTTCAAACAGCACCTGTTTGTTCTTTGCAGTTCCAGAGGCCGGAAGTCCACTGGGCTGCAGTCAGGTTGTCGGCAGAGCTGGTGCCTTCTGTAGGCTCTAGGGAAGATTCTAGTCCCTGCCTTCCCCAGCTACCTGCATTTCTTGGCTCATGACCCTGTGGTGACCTCCAGAAGCTGGAAGAGGCAAGAAACAAATGAATACTTCCTTTGTCACAGTTCCTACTTCCTTCCTTGGTCCTCATGTCTCCTGTCATAAGGACCCTTGTGATTGCATTCTGGGCCACTGACTAACCCAGGACAATCCCCCATCTCAAGAAGACCCTTAATTTAATTGCATCTGCAAGGATTTTTTTTTTTCCCACATAAGGGAACATTCACAGGTTGCAGGGATCAGGATAGGACCCAAGTATCTTTGTGAGCCATCTTCAGCTTGCCACATCATGCATTCTCTGAATTTTCCCTCATCACAACTCATTTTACAGCTAAGAAAACAGAGACTCAGAGAGATGCAGTTACTCTCCTCCCAAAGTCACATAGCAGGCCAGTTTATTCACCCATTTCATGCCTATTTATGGAATGCCCACTATGGTTCACCTGGGTTGCAATGTGAAAGTTAGTTGTGAAAGCCCTGGGTGCTTAAACACCCAGGGCAATGACCTGGTCCTGCCAAGGGATTTAAGAAAGCGCTCCTGTAGGAGGTGATCTGTGAGCGGAGTGCTCAAGAGCGATTTTCCTCTGCCTGCTTAAGTGGGGGTGGGGGGGGTGGGGGGGATGGGGGGGTGTGTGCTTCTGAGCCACAGTGCCCTGTGAGAGCAAGGCAGCTATGGCCTAACCATTTCAGACTGTTCTGAATGATGCTGATTGAGAGGGCACAGGCCTTTTGGAGGAGAACCAGGAATTGATCAGGGATCACTGTCAGCAGAGCCAGCCCCAGGAGACTTCTGCTGCTGAGAACCCACTTGTCATGGAGGAGGGGTGGGCACAGTGCACATAGCAGAAGCTCAGTAAAGACAGGGTTGAGCCAGGGTCTCAAACTTACAGCTTGAAGGTCAAATCCAGGCTTCTGAGTTTGTGCTGATTAGAGAGCAAAGCAAAAAGTCTGAAACTTTTGGAGTTAAAATACCTGTAAGGATTTAAGCTCCTGGGGGCCCAGCCACTAGCTATTGTCCTTTAGCCACTTCCAAGTCACCTGGCTGACCTCCAGAGGTCTTTGAGTTTGAAACACCTTCCCTGAGACCAGGGACCTCAAGACTGCTTAAGACTCCACATTCTGTGGCCTTGAACTTCCTCTCTATTTTCTCACAGGTGAAGAGACTGTTTCCTGTCTCCAGGACAAAAAGTCCCCTGTGGACTGGAAGACAGGGCAAGGGGAGAGGATCTCTCTCAGGATAGAATCCTGCACCCTGCCAGGGATTACCCTTGTTCCATTTAGCAGAATGTGAAGGGTGCTTGCTACAGTCAGGCACTTCACCCACCTTATTAGGCAGACATCTCCACTTCAGTAGCTCCCTTATTTGGGTGAGGAAACAGACTCAGGAGGTAAAGTAACTTGGCCAAGGTCACGCACTCATACCTGCAGCAAGGAGCCTGAGTTCCTACCCACGCTGTGCTCCTGCCTCCTCTGGGACAAAAGCTCCCAGACTAGGCTCCAGGCCATTCTTAGACAACCCTGGCAGACTGTGGGTGTGCAGCTAGCATTTCCTTGGCTCCTGCTATGTGCATTTTGGTCTATCTCCATTTTGCAGAGGAGAACATAGAGGCCCAGGGAGGGGAAGAAATACTTCCAGAACTGGTTGCCTTGGTGTACGTAGTTGTCAGCCTGGCTCTCTGCTTAGTCAGTAGCAGAGGAACAAGATAGAAAGTTGGAAGGGAACTTCTTCCCCAGCTCCACCACCTGCCCACAGCATGACCTTGGATACCTCCCAGCTTCTCTGAGCTTCTGCTTTGTAACAAGGGCAACATAGCAGGACCTACCTCTTGGGCTTGTTGTGAGAATTTAAAAACACTTCATCTGTTGGGCCCTGCAGCACCAGCTAATGCTGCTCCCATTCTGCCCCCACCCAAATCAACTTCAGCCACTCCTATAGGGATGACCTTCATGAATGTGAATAGAGTATTTCTCTCAGAGGTCTTATGAGTGCTCAAAGCCCGATAGTAGGAAGACTCCACCAGGGAAAAGGGATAAGAGGCCCTTTTGAGGGGAGCAGCAACGGGGGTGCAGGGAGGAGAGAACTTTGGGCTTCCTGCAAGGCATCTGAGCTTCAGCAGAAAAAAGAGAATGAGGTAGGTGAGAGCACTGCTTAGCTCTAGGTGAGTCTGATCACTATTGGGTAAGTAGGAATTCTGTCCAGTGTCCTGCTCTTGGTCAGAGATGAATCACTAGGATCCTTCATTCATTCAATACCATACTTGAGCCAAACTTTGTTCTAGATTCCATCTCCAGGAATAAGGTGATGTGGGTCCCATCACCACACACACTGTGTGACATGGGAGACAGACATTGGACACACTGTGGAGGGGGCTCGTTATTCTAAGAGAAATGACACTCTTACCACAAGTCCTCTATACTAGGAACTAACATTTCTGAGTAATTGGGGAAAAAGCATTTAATTGGAGTTTTGTTTTAAAAAATGAACTTAGAGCTATGAAAATACATATATTTTATCTTCCACATAACAAAATTTATGTTGATGCGCTAATTCCTAGATTAATGTGCTAATATTTAGTGCTATGGTTTTGAATGTCTCCTCCAAAACTAAAAGTTGAGATTTAATTGTTATTGTGATGATATTAAGAAGTGGGATGGTTGAGAAGTGATTAGATCATGAGGGTAGAGCCCTCATTATTCATTAGTCTCATTATCAAGAGAGTGGATTTATCATAAAAGTGAGTTTGGCTCTCTGGGGCTCTCGTGCCCCTTGGCCTTCCACTTAGGGATGACACAGGACTAACACCCTCACCAGGAGCCATGCTCTTGGACTTCTCAGTGTCCAGAACTGTTGAGCCAAATACACTTCTATTGCTTGTAAATCATTCAGCCTGTGGTATTCTGTTCTAGCAGCAGAAAATAGACGAAGACACTGGAATATAAGAAGTTAATTTGAGAAGCCGTAGTTTTTCCCACAAAATTGCCTAATGTTCCTGACTAGGTCTTTTTGGATCCTAACTACTTAAAGCCTTCATCCATCACAGCTTCCTGAGTTCTTTGGACCACTCTGAGCTCTGTGACATGCAAATCATTTTCTTCCAAAGCACTAAGTCATCTTTCTTCACATTATTTAGGAAGGGCCGACCAAGCCGGATAGAGCCTTGATTTTCCAGCCACTGTGTATGAGACCCCAGAAGCTCTCCCACATCATGCTCATCAACTCCAGAAATTCTACAACTTTGGTAATGCTTGTAGGTTTCCTTTGCCATCAGTTTGCATAAACAAACCTGAGATGGGAGAGATGCTGGTGCTAAGCAGGGTGAGATGTTTAAGTGGGAACTAAGTTTATAAGTGGTCAGCCACAATAATAAATATGTTCGTGTTTTAACCACTTTTATGTCCAACTCAGATAATGAACACACAGCTACCAGGAACCCCAATTGTTAGGATCAGACCTATTAACCCAAGACCCCTGGCATCTTGGAGTTGTGTTAATAAGATACAAAATTCCACCTTGTTTAAACTAGTGTTATTGTGGATCTCTGTTAAAGAACCTTTGTTCTTGCTCGGTGCCTGTAGCACAGTGGTTATGGTCCCGCCACATGCACCAAGGCTGGCAGGTTCAAACCCAGCCCGGGCCAGCTAAACAACAGTGACAGCTGCAACAAGAAAATGGCCAGGCATTGAGGCAGGCACCCATAGTCCCAGCTGCTTGGGAGGCTGAGGCAAGAGAATCACTTATGCCCAGGAGTTTGAGGTTACTGTGGGCTGTTATGCCATGGCACTCTACTGAGAGCAACATGGTGAAACTCTGTCTCAAAAAAAAAAAAAAAAAAAAAAGAACCTTTGTTCTACCTAATATGTCTAATCTTTGGTGACAATTATACCTCAATTTTTCTATGGGGACCATTCTCTCCCACATTCAGCCTATGTGATTCAGAGGTTGGTAGGGTCACTACCCCTGGGATACAAAGATAGTCATATGACTCAGGTTTGGCCAGAGTGCCCCATTTGCCTTGCTACAGTAATTGGTTCAGGGATGGTCACATGACCCAATTGCTCCAAGAATTTTGCTGAAAGCACTGACTTTGCTGAACCTCCAGGGCTATTGAGCTGGTTTGCTGAATCTGAGAACAAAGCCTATGTGGAGGCAAGAGGTGTTGAGAGACACCTGTCTGGTACCTGGATCCAACTATGCCTGAAGCTCAGAAACCCTGGTACTTTAAGTTACTTAAGCCAATACATCACCCTTTTGCATAAGTCAGTTTGAGCTGGTTTTCTGCCATTTGCCTTGATGACAACTGAGGCTGCTTACCTGGAAAAGAAAAAGTTAGAATGGGGAGAGAAGAGACATGAGCGCTGCCTTCAAAGATTGGAAGAGCTGCCCTGATCTAGTGTGATGACGTGCAGGCTACATGGCTCCAGTGGGCAGAGGACCTGCAGCCGGCTTTCAATTCTCAACTTTTTTTTCTTTTGAGATAGAGTCTCACTCTGTTGCCTTGGGTAGAGTACAGTGGAGTCATTGTAGCTCACAGCAACCTCAAATGATCCTCCTGATTCAGCCTCCCAAGTAGTTGGGACCACAGGTACCCACCATGATGCCCAGCTAATTTTTCTCAGTTTTTAGTTGAGATGGGGTCTTACTCTTGCTTGAGCTGGTCTTAAACTCCTGAGATAAAGCAACACCTATCTTGGCCTCCCAGATTGCTAGGATTATAGGTGCACCCATGGGCTGAGAGACAGAGTAAGCTTCCCATCTCTGGGAACATGCAAACAGAGGCAGGATGTGATGATAGGGACTCAAGCTCACTAGGACAGAGATTCTGTAATGAACAAATATGGCTTGTTACCTCACAACAGCTTTAGTGCAGAGCTGGGGAATGCCTATTACTCCCAATCCTTAATTATAAAATATTTAAGATATTCCAGAAGGTACAAAAAGTGACTCAGTGTTGACCCCTGAACCCACCGCTGTCAGCTCAAGTAATAAAACATCACCAGTGGAGCTGCATTCCCAGCCACAGACATCCTTTCCACTTACCCTCATTGGTCTTTAAGTTTTTACTACATGTGCATGATCCTCAGGGATACGTACTTCAGAGGTCTTTTTTTAAAATGGAGGGGTTAGAATTACTATACTTTGGGGACCTACAGATTTTTTGTTATCACCAGTGGTGACGATAATAAAAGTGTTCAGTTACTACTAAAGCATGTGTTTTCTTTCTTTTTCTTTGAATAATAGAAAAGTATGACAAGAGCAGTCCCCAAACACTTTTCATCTTGCTTATATAAAACCAATTTCATGGCTGGGTGCAGTGGCTCACAACTGTAATCCTAGCACTCTGGGAGGCCGAGGTAGGAGGATTGCTTCAGGTCAAGAGTGTGAGACCAGCCTGAGCAAGAGCAAAACCTTGTCTCTACTAAAAATAGAAAAATTAGCTGGGCATGCTAGTACATGCCGATAGGCCCAGCTACTCTGAAGGCTGAGGTAGAAGGATCACTTGAGCCCAGGAGTTAGAAATTGCTGTGAGCTATGATGACACCACTGCACACTAGCCTGGTGTGATAGTTTCTCTGTCTCAGAAAAAAAGAAATAATAAAATGCAATTTCATCACCTCCCCTCCCCACCCAACAACATCCAGACACTTCCAAAGCACTAACATCCCCACAACCTCTTCCACTTCCCTGTTCCCAGATAATCACCATTCCAGCAGCAGCACTCAGTGCAGCCGGGATTGAGACTGAGATAAGGCATATCAAACACTTTGCACATTCCCCAGCATACAGTAAGTGCTAATTTTAGCACTAGGTGGCATTATCACTGTCATCCTTCATCTGGGGAATTGCTGCCCCACCCCCTAGTCCAAGTTGTCATGAAATCCTGGTGATGTTACCCTTTGGTCTTCCTCTGCCTGCAGCCTCTGGAACTCTTTCTTTCCTTGGGTCTCGTTACCCCTCCTCACAACGGCTCCCAAGCAGTTGTTCCCTCCAGTGTGTGACTGACTCCTGGGCTTGCCCTGAGCCCCTCTGCCCTTGAGGCTGGCTCGTCCCATACATGTCCTTCCTTGCTTCATCCCTGCACCTTGACTTGCAGGTCCCTCAGTTGCCTCTTACCCCTCTGAGCATCCCCACATACCCTTCCCTCTGCAAGATGCTCTTCCTCTGCTCTATCTGCTGCTCCACCACACTCTTCCAAGGCTCAGCTCAAGAATGGGCTCTTCCAGGTTGTCCTGCCAGACCTCCTTGAGTCAAATCAGGTCCCCGCTCCCAGAGCAGTCCCCCCAGACACATTTTACAATGCTCCAGCAATCTCTGGGATCATTGCATTACCCTTTATCTCTTGCTGCAGGTGGTGGATTTCTTTCTTTTCTTTCCTTCCCTCCCTTCCTTCCTTCCTTCTCTCTCTTTCTCTCACTCTCTCTCTCTCTCTCTCTTTCTTTCTTTCCTTCATATAGTGGTGACTTTCTTGAGGGCTCTGCATGTAGTTTTTACATGATAATTTTTTTTTAAGACAAAAGTTTTGCTCTGTTTCCCAGGCTACAGTGCAGGGGCATTATCACAGTTCACCGCAGCCTCCAACTTCTGGGCGCAAGTGAACCTCCTGTCTTAGCCTTCTGAGTAGTTGGAGCTACAGGTGTGTGCCACCATACCTGGCTAATTTAAAAATTTTTGTTTGTAGAGATGGTCCCTATGCTGCCCAGGGTGGTCTCAAACTCCTGGCCTCAAGAAATCCTCCTGCCTTAACCTCCTAAAGCACTGGGATTATAAATGTGTGCCAGCTTTGCATAATGATTTTAAAAAATAGTACCACTTGCTTTTCTAAGTCTTTGCTCTTTCCAACTCATTCGAGTTTCTCAGGAGCCCAGTGAGGGAGGTCTTGCATCAGCCCCATTTTACCAATGAGGCCTGCGCATTTCCCATGGCTACTGTAACAGATTGTCATAAAGTCAGTGGCTTGAAATAGCATATTTATTCTCTTTCAGTCCTGAAGGCCAGAAGCTCAAAGTCAAGGTGTGTGCAGGCCTAGTTCCTCTTAGGGGCTCTGGGGGAATCCCTGTCGCTGCCTTTCTTGGGCCTCAGTGGCTGCCCTGCGCCCTTGGCTTGTGGCCCTTTCCCCACATTACTTCAAAACTCCTGCTTTCATCAGCACATCTCCCCTCTTCTCTTGGATCTCTCTGCCCCTCATAGATGAGGACACTTGTGATTATATTTAGGGCCTCTCCAGATGTCTGGGTCACCCCCCCCATCTCAAAATCTTAGCCTAATCGCATCTGCAAAGACCCTTTTGCCATCTAAGGGAGCAGTCCCAGTTTTTCAGGATGAGGATGGGGAGTCTTCGGAGGCCATTTTTCAGTTGCTTTAGCAGAGGACAGAGGGAGGGCTGAGGTCTGGACCCCAGAGGCCTGGCTCCAAATCCTGCTGCCATAGCACTTCCAGCCCAGGAGGTTTCCTGACTGGCCGACCATGAGCAAGACATGTAAGGCAGAAGAAGAGGGCAGCACCAGCCTCCTTCCTGTGGGAAGGAGTGCAAGGGTAGTGTGTGAGGAAAGTCTGGCTCTGCAGAAGTGTGGCACAACCAATATAGTCTTGTGGTAGAGAGAAGACAGATTACCTGGACCCCTCTGGGGCGTTGCTGTCCTCGGCCTACATGCTGGAGGTCACTGCCATGAAGCTTCCATGGAGGGTGGGGTTGTGCCTGTCCCTCCCACCCCCTTCACCCTATGCCCTAGCACAGTGCAGAGGCAGGGTGGCTGACAGAACAGCAGAGGCTGGTGACAGGTATTCACATGGATGCAATGTTCAGATGTGCCAGGCAGTGTATCAAACTATTTATGTCTGCCTCTCATTTAATCTGTACAACCATAATTCCTCATATACCCATGTAATAGATGCACAAATTGAGGCTTATCAACAATGGCTGGTATTTCTTGCTTATCAGTCACAGGCCAAGTCCTGTGCTCTACACGCATTAGGGTCACGCCCACATCTCACATGGCCTTATGTACAAAGGGAGAAACGGAGCTTACTAATACAAGCCAGTAGTTACAAAAGGCTGAGGAGGGTGGGAAGAGGCCTGAATTGGGCCCAGGAGCGGTAGCACGGCCTGCAAGTGGGAGGCTGTGAGGTCTGGCCTGGAGCAGATGGGGTTTGGGTCAGAGGAGGAGCAGCTGGCCGTGCCCTGCCCTCTCAGTCATGAAGCAGCCAGGGGTGTCCAGGATCACCTTCCTCCTGCAGCAGGAATGGGGGACCTGTGCTGGTCCTGGGCTGTGGGATGGCAATGAGGGGCGGGGGGGG
>NW_003852441.1:460173-464783 GCF_000181295.1 Otolemur garnettii | reverse complement strand
AGGGGAGGGAAGGGGGTGAGGAATGAGTAAGGGGCAGGGTAGGGATGGGGAGGAGAGGAAGGGGGCTGGGCTGGGAGCAAGGAGCCTGGGAAGTCCAGGAGGGTCACCATAGTAACAGCAGCGGCTCTGCTCTGAGGCCTGAGTCTGAACTGCCATGGGGAAGGAGATAAAAGGTTTTCTATCGATCTCTGTCGGGAAAGTCATCGGTGATAAGCTGGATTGGAGGGGCTGGCTGGTGGGAGTGTGCATGGCGGCTGCAGGCCCATTCGCTCCCGGGTGCCCAGGGACCCCCCACAGGCTGGGGTCAGACTGCTTGGGAGGTGACCACAGAGCCAGGGTGGGGCTGGGAAGGGAGCTGTCTGTCAGTTTCTGCTTTAATGACTGGGGAGAGGGGCAGCTGACTGGCTCAGTCCCCCCCACTCCCAGTTCTGCTCAGCGGGACTGCTCCAGCTGGGCCTTCCTCAGTCCCCCCTTCTCGGTGGGACTGCTCTGGCCATGTACATGCTGCTTCTTTGGGGCAGCAGTGAGTGGCAGTGGAGGCAGGAGAGAGAGCAGTGCTGGGGTCTCTGCACATCAGACTAGCGCTGTGCACGGTCGTGGTCTCTGCTGCCTGCTCTGGAGTTCAGCCAAGGGAGCTTGTCTTTTCTCTTCAGAAGCCTGGCGGTGTGGGGAAGGGCTGGTGGCTTGGTGAGGATGAGTACTCCAGCTGCCTAAGCAGCCAGGCCAGGTTGGTCCAGGGCCCCTGTTGGGCCTAGGGTAGCTTTGGCTCAGGGCCCCTGGGCCTGTGTGGCTGTGCGTGTGTGCTGCAGGCCTCCCAGTGCTGTACGTACAGGCATGCACAGGTCACCTGTCCCTGCCTGCTTTCCCCCTGTGTCTGAGTCTGTGTCTTGGTGTGTTCCTTCATTCCACAGGTGTGAACACCTCTGATGTGCCAGGCACTGGGCTGGGGGGTATGGGGTGCGACAGTGACCAAAGCAGGCGAAAATCTGTGTCCTCATGGAGCTGACATTCTAAGTGATGGCAGGGGCAGGGGAGAGTAAATAGACTAAATAGATAAGTAAACTTAAGTCTCTGGAAGGTGATGAGTATCCTGGAGGGTGAGGGAAACAGCCTGGTAGTTACAAGACAGAAGATGGTCTTTTTTCTTTTTTTCTTTTTTTATTGAGACAGAGTCTCACTTTGTCTCCTTGGTAGAGTGCTGTGGTATCATAGCTCACACCAACCTCAAACTCTTGGGCTCAAGTGATCCTCTTGCCTCAGCCTCCAGAGTAGCTGGAACTACAGATGCCCACCACAATGCCCAGCTAGTTTTTGAGATGGGGTCTTGCTCTGGCTCAGGCTGTTCTCAAACTCCTGAGCTTAAGCAATCTACCCGCCTCAGCCTCCCAGAGTGCTGGGATTACAGGCATGAGCCACCATGCTTGGTCTTTGAGTGGAGACCCAAAGGAGGTGAGGGACAGACGTGGGGGAGAGCATGTCTGGCACAAGCACAGCGAGCACAGAAGTCCTGAGGCAGGAGCTGTGCCAGGGATACTGAGGAGGGCTGTGGGCTGAGGAGAGGAAACAGGGACAGAGAGGGCCAGAAGCCTCTGGTTTTGACTTTGAGTGCAGGCCCCTGCTGCCTCCCCTAGGTCCTCACAGTGCACCCTGCTGGGTGCTGCAAGGGGCCCTGGCAGGAGCAGGGGGCCTGTGAGGCAGATGCTGCCCTGCCAGGCATCAAGGGGACCTGGCCAGGGTGGTGGCCATGGCAGGGTGAAAAGGTTCCAATCAGGGGAGAAGGCAAGCAATCCAGGACACTCCAGAGTTTTTAGCCTGAGCACCTGGGTGCATGTGCTTGGGCAGCAGCCCGTCGCTCTGTGCAGGCATCTGACTGTGGTTCAGGGTTCAGGTGGAGGGTGGGGTCTGTGGGTCTGTCTGCACACTTGGGTGCAGGTGTGCCCACCTCTGTGCCATCAGAGTGCCTCACTGGGGCCTAGAGGGTACTGAGCGAGGCTCGCCCCATTCCCAGTGGTTCCTGCTAGAGGCAAGAATGGCCCCCCTGCCAAGCTTGCTTCTCTGGGTCTGTCCGGCCCTTCCTGCTGTCCCAGGTCCCTGAAATGAGGGTCCTCTCAGCCAAGCCCAATCCCTCAGCCAATGCCTCTCTCATCCCTGCCACCCTCCTGTGGGTCAGAAGCAGATAAAAGGGAGAGAAAATGAAGGGAGGAAAGGGCTATAGGAGGATGTGGAATGAACATAGCACTTTTGATTTGGCCTCTCCCCATATGACCACCTGCTATTTGGGACATATGCTGTGAGAATGTGTCATGGGGCCCCTGAGAGGAGGAACACACCCACTAGCAGAGACACAGACCTCCATCTACAGGTTACCTTCCTGAAGCCAGAAAATCACATTGGTCCATTTAGCTCTCAGAATTCCTCCTCCCTCCTCTTCTGCTTCCTCACACCCTGTCCATGCTCCAAGGATAGCTCTCATTCTGATTCCAGGGGCCCTCCTGAGGCACCAAAAGAACATGGACTCTGGAGTCAGTGAGTGGAGGGGACCACATAGCCGCCACTTGTTGCTGTGTGACCTTGGGCAAGTCACTTCACCTCTCTGAGCAGACACTTCCTCCTGTAGCTTGGAGCTGATAATACCTGCTCTGTGGGGCTGTTCCAAGATAGGCTGCATGGTTTGCTCACTGTGGCCTCTGTGAGACTGTTTTCTAATCTGTCAAGGAGGGCTGTGGGAAGACACAGTGAGACATTGTCTGAGGACATCCTGCTAGGCACTGGGCCACAGCACACCTCTCTGCGTTCATTCCTTCCTCCTCCTGGGATCTGTCGTGTCTCCCTGTGCTCCTGACCGTCCCACCGTGCTGGGAGCGAGTCTCAGTAGGCAGAAGCCACAGGCTCACAGGGCCCACAGTGCTGCTGCTGCTGCTAGGTTTCTGAGATCTGTGACTGTGCACGGTTCTGCACAGCCAGCTTTAGGAGCTGACCACAGAGGGGCTGGGGGGTCTTGCTCAGACCCCTCATGGTGCACTGTTGAAGGTGAAAATGGCCCCCAAAGATAGCCAGGACCTAATCCTTGCACCTGTGAGTGTTCCTTTTACAGTAAGAAAAGGGTTTTTGCAGATGTGCAAAGTTAAGCATCTTCAGATGAAGAGATTATCCTGGGTTATCTGGAGGCTCCCTAAGTGCCATCCTGAGTCCTTACAAGGAGAGGCAGAGGAGGCTTGACACACACACACTGGAGGAGACGGTGGGCCACCCAAGTGGAGATGGAGTGACGTAGGCACAGGCAGGGAACACCAGACTAGCTACCAGATGTCCTCCCCTGGAGCCCCCAGAGGGACCACAGCCCTGCCGGCACCTTGATTTGGGCCCAGTGATACTGACTTTGAACTTCTGGTTTCCAGAACTATGAGAAAATAAAAGTTCTGCATTTTAAGACACCAGATGTGTGGTAATTTGTCCCAGCAGCTACAGGAAAGAACAACTTGCATTTTAGGATTTCTTGGTTATTGCCCAGGCCCCTTACTGCCCACTGTTCGCCCTGAGCTGGGAGGTGAGTTGGCGGGTGGGCAGGTGGTGATTCACTCCCGCAGGCCAGCAGGGGCCCAGGGCATGGAAGGTGGCAGGGCAGGTAAAGAACCATGCTGGGGTGCCAGAACTGCTGGATGCTCAGCACAGGAGTGTGGGAGGGATAAGCCCACACACACCTGGGCCATGCATGGCGGGGAGGGGGGCAGGTATGCACACACCTGGTAGAGACCTAGTGGGGAAGCCAGGACTGCCAGAAACACCTGCTTCCTTATTTTCTTTAAATCACCTTATATCCTATTTTAAGTTCCTATCCTGCTGGCTAGTGGTAAATTGGATCTCAGCCATAATTGGTTCCCCCTTCTTTTTCATTTTTTAAAATTTCTTATAGTATAACTATGTACATTAATGCAATCATGGGGTATAGTGCGCTGTTTTCATATACATTTTGAAAAATTCTCATCAAATTGGTTAACATAACCTTCATGTCATTTTCTTAGTTATTGAGTCAAGACATTCATACTCTGCTTATAGAAAAATTCACTTGTACCCTTGTAAGATTAACCATAGAGGTGACCCCACCAATCACCCTCCCTCCCCCATCCACCTCCCTTGCCTCCCCTCTCCCACCCCCTTCCCATATTCTAAGGCTATAATTAGGTTATGACATTCCTATAAAAGCTATGAATTAGTTTTAAAATAGGGCTGTGTACATTGGATACTTTTTCTTCCATTCTTGAGATATTTTGCTAAGAAGAACATTTTCTAATTCCATCCATATAAACATGAAGGAGGTAAAGTCTCCATCTTTCTTTAGGGCTGCATAGTATTCCATGGTGTACATATACCACAATTTATTGATCCATTCCTGGGTCAGTGGGCATTTAGGCTTCTTCCATGACATAGCAATTATGAATTGGGCTGCAAAAACATTCTGATACAAATATCTTTGTTGTAATTTGGTTTTTGGTCTTCTGGATATACACCTAATAAAGGAATTGCAGGATCAAATGGCAGGTCTATTTTTAGTTCTCTCAGTGTTCTCCAGATGTCTTTCCAAAAGGAACAAATTAATTTGCATTCCCACC
>NW_003852441.1:448849-456959 GCF_000181295.1 Otolemur garnettii | reverse complement strand
AATAAAATTGCAACACCTGCTTTTTTCTGCTTTCCATTAGCCTGGAATATAGATGACCATCCCTTCACCCTGAGTCTATATTTGTCTTTTAAGGTAAGAGGTTCCCCCTTCTTTTCCAGAGTGATGCAAAGATCCTGGGATCACTCTGAATCTGGCCACTCCACCCGACTCTGACAGGGCTGTAGGGTAGGACAGCCATGAGAGAAGGTGACTGTCTTTTCCTGGCTGCGGAACGATGAATAAAACTCCCTTAGAGAGGAAATGCAAGGGGCCAGGCTGCTGGCATGGAATTGGAGGGTGAGATAGGGGGTGGGTAAGAAATAGAACAAAACTGAAAAGATTATCTGGTATTCATCTGGGGCCCTAGAGCTCGGCTACTCAACATGGTTGTCATCAGCCATGCATGGCCATTTACATTTCCCATGATTAAAAAGAAATAAAATTGGCTCAGCACCTGTGGCTCAAGTGGCTAAGGCACCAGCCACATACACCTAAGGTGGCGCGTTCAAATACAGCCCAGGCCCGCCAAACAACAATGATGGCTGCAACCAAAAAACAGCCGGGCGTTGTGGCGGGCGCCTGTGGTCCCAGCTACTTGGGAGGCAGAGGCAGGAGACTCGCTTGAGCCCAGAAGTTGGAGGTTGCTCTGAGCTGTGATGCCATGGCACTCTACCCAGGGGGACAGCTTGAGGCTCTGTCTCAAAAAAAAAAAAAAAAAAGAAATAAAATTTAAAATTTAATCACACTAGCTACATTTCAAATGTTCCATAGCCACATGTGGCCACTGTGTGGGAATTCACAGAAAGTTCTGTGGGGCTGTGCTGCCCAAGAGTGTCCTACCATTGAAGTGAGTACTACACTTTTGAAGGGAGTAATCTGCTCATTTACAAATGGGGGACTCAAGTGGGCACAGAAAGAGACTTACACAGGACCACTCACAGCAGCTGGAACGCTGAGCTCCACCAGTAGTGGCAGCAGGCAGAGGGCTCATGGGTGTCAGCTGAGTGGACGCCCCCATGCCAGCCTCTGCCTCCCTGGGCAAAGCTGGCTTTGGAAGGACAGTCCTGCCCTTGTTCAGAGGTGGAGCTTTCTGAAGCTCAGCTTTTTAGAGGGCTGCGTGGCTCCATCCCTCCTCGGGTGCCATAGCTTTGTGACTCAGTTTTCCCATCCATGAGATGGATATTGTGACATCATCATAGGGCTGCCGTGGGATTACTATGAGTTCACGCTCATGCTCAGGACATGGCCTGGTGCACAATGAAGGCTGCTTCTGTCGCTTGAGATTCCAGAGATGATGGTGTTCGTTGCAGAGGAATGAACTTCGTGTGACCTCAGAGTGCTTCCGCTGCCTGAGGTCCTCTCCCAGAGGTCCAGGTCAGGATCCACTTAGATTTAGAGCCCAACTGCTTTGGCACCTGTAGCATTCACCTGACAAATGTTTATGGCATTTGCTTTGGGAGCACTAAGCTGGGACGCAGACCTGTGAGTGCTACTCAGAGCCAGGGAAAGCTGATCTGAGAAGAAAGTGAACCCTGGGGACAGTACCTGCTGACATCTGAGAGCTGGATCCAACTCTTCCAGGAGGTATCACTTTCCAGCTTTGTTTGCCAATACTTTTTTTTTGTCATTTGCAACTCAAAGACTAATGCAAGGCCACCTGGCCCAACCCCTTCCTCCAATACTTGCTGCTCCTCTGCTTGGATGCTGCTCAGGCTGGGAGAGCCACCTCTGGTGCAAGGGAGAGCTGATGACTGGTTGGTCCATCTGGAAAGAGTGTCCACACTGCTGAGACCAGGGAAAGGTGAGGCTGCTCCTGGGAGCCCTCCTGGCTCAGAGGCAGGCCAGGGCAGTGGCAAGAGGATCTGTCATAGTCCAGTAGAACTAGGTTCAAATTTAAACCCTGCTGGAGACTTGCTCTGGGACCTGAGTAAGTCAAAGGACTTCCTCTCATGGAGCCTCAGTTTCACCATCTGTGAAATGGGTTCCCTGGTAATGTGTATCTGGCAGGGACATTGTGAGGATTAAGTGAGACACGTGTGACGCTCTGGGCACATGCCGTTTGGGGCACACCAGGCACACTCACAGGCCACAGCCCTCCTGTGGCCGACACTGGAGGTCTTCATCACAGCTCCAGAAGCAAGAGCTGCCTGTTATGGTGATACAGGGCCATGACGCTGTGGGAGTGTCAGCGTGTGGTATGGTGTGAGGACAGGGGTGTGGACAGAATTCCTGAGTGTGTGAGGCCAGGTGTGTCTATGCTGTGGGCATCTCCCTGTGCGTGTGATGTTGGATTGGGTGTGGTCTGGGTGCTTGTGGGGACTGGGGAAGTGTGTCTCTGTAACACTGGCTCTGAGGCAGGGTGGGCAGGTGTATGGCCCAGGAAGAGGGCTGTGGGCTAGATGTCTGTTGCTCTGGCTGTGTGGCTCTGGGTTGGTCATTATACTTTTATTTATTTATTTATTTTTCAGTTATTGGCCAGGGCCGAGTTTAAACCTGCCATCTCTGGTATATGGGGCCGGCGCCCTATTCCTTGAGCCACAGGTGTGGCCCTGGTCATTATACTTTTCTAAGCCTCAGTTTCCCTCTCTAAGCACAGTAGGTTTCAAAGGACAATCACACCTATCATTTCATCTAATCCCCCTGTGAGCTGTGTGATAGCAGTTATCCATTCAGTATTTATTTATTTATTTATTTTTTGCAGTTTTTGGCTAGGCTGGGTTTGAACCCACCACCTCCGGTATATGGGGCTGGCTCCCTACTCCCTGAGCCACAGGTTCTGCCCCTTATTTCTTTTTTTTTCTGTAATAAAAAAGTTTTTTAAATTATGGCATTAGGCAAAATTAATACATTTTTATTCCAAGAATTTCACATGTGATTCCTTTCACTGCTCATCCAGGGTAGCTTTGGTGCCTCAAAGGCTGGAGTCACTGAAGAGCTCCCTTCAAGACAGCCCTTTTTAATAGAACAGACCCTCAATCCACAGTTGTCCTGTCAGTCCATGATTCTTTTTCTTTTATTTTGGCTTCTTTTATCTCCACTTGAATATAGACGTACTGAGGAAAACTTAAACTCCCCACCAAGAATCTCTGGGATCTAATTTCTTCAAGCAAGTTCCTTTAGGGTCATTTGTAGAGTAGGTTGATCTGCCTGGTTCTCAATTTGACACCTTCTTGGAAAAATAAATATGTTCAAATAGTATTAGATCCTAAAGCCAGCACACATACGAATAGTACAGATCAGTGGGTAATGCCAACACCTTCAACTCCAGATGTCATGTCTGCAAGATAAAGGCCTTTAAGAGAAAAAAGCCATCTTAACATGCCAACATGAAATTAGAAAACTAAGTTAAAATAGTTGAGGTTTCTCTCCTGTCTTGTGCTTTTTAAGTTTATTTAGAGACAGGGTCTTGCTCTGTCACCCATGCTGGGGTAAAATCATAGCCCAAATTTCTGGGCTCAAGTAATTCTCCTAACAAATGGGGGACAAGCACATGCCACCACACCTCAGTAGTTTTCCTTTTTTTTTTTTTTTTAATGGAGACAAGCGTATGGCTGTGTTGCCCAGGTTGGTCTCTAATTCCTGGCCTCAAGTGATCCTCCCACTTAGACCTCTCAAGAGTGCTGGGATTGTGGGAGTGAGCTACTGTGCCTGGCCAACTCCCATCACTTTAAACTATCTCAGGTATCATAATATTCCTTCTTAGATGTATTGAAACTCTTACTGAATGACGACTTCTGTGTTGCAAAAGAGGATTTTTTTTGTACCTGTTTGTGTCAGTCAACACTTCTTGATTGAGGGTTGACTATGTGTCAGGCTCTGAGGATACAGTGGTGTAAGAAGTTTCTCCCTGGGGGATCTTCAGTTTGGTGTGAGACAGACAGTGCTCAAGTAAGCAGATCAACCCAGAGATGCCAGGTGGATGTCAGGAGAACAATGGAGAGAGATGGGATGAATATGGAGGATGGGGTGGACACAGAGGGAGCAAAGACTGAAGGAGGGAGGGACAGAGCATTGCAAGCCACGGGAACAGCAAATGCAAAGGCCCTGGGGCAGCTGAGCTTCGTGCATGTGGTAGTTTCCCAATAACTATGTGATCAACTGACTTGGAAACAATTCCATTCCAAAACGGAAGGATGCCCTTGTTTGCAACAGCCAAAGAATGGTAGGGCAAGATTGTTGGGCTGGGCGGGGAGGGTTGTTCATATGTGTGGGAGGGATCAATGCACACCATGCTGAATGTTTTAAGCAGAATGCAGTGTCTGTGGAGGTCAGGAGCCCCAATCTCACCTTCCCAGCACCAGCCAAGGTGCATACACTTCCTCATGCACTTGGAGGTCAGGGGTGGCTTTGATGTACTTTGGCCAATAAAACATGAGAGAAATGAGATGTCACTTCCAGGAAGCAGCGTTGGGAGTGAGCTGGTGAGACCTCATCCAGACAGCCTGGATCCTGGCCTGGCTCTGACATGGATCATCTTCCTGCTCTTTGGGCTCAGATAAGAAATCAACATTTGTTCTTTATTTATGCATACACGTGTTTAACTCCTTTTATAATTAAAAGTAATAAATAAAACAGTTTTCTTTACTTTTTTTTAATTTTTGAGACAGAGTTTCACTTTGTCGCCCTCAGTTGAGTGCCATTGTGTCATATCTCACAACAACCTCAAACTCTTGGGCTTAAGCGATTCTCTTGCCTTAGCCTCCCTAGTAGCTGGGACTACAACACTGGGCTATATCTTAGAGACAAGGTCTTGCTCTGGCTCAGGCTGGTCTTGAACCTGTAAGCTCAGGCAATCCACCTGTCTTGGCCTCACAAGTGTTAGGATTACAGTTGAAACAGTTTTAGATTCACTACAAAACTAAATGGAAACTACAGAGGATTCCCATATAAGCCCTGCCCCCAAAACCTCCCCCACTAGAGGGTACTTGTATTTCAATCAATGAACTCACACTGACACATCATTGATACTCAAAGCCCATAGCTTACATTAGGGTTCACTCTTGGTTTTATACATTCTGAGTTTGGACATATGTACAATGACATGGACCCACCATAGCATCATACCGAGTATTTTCACTACCCTAAAACTGGCCCTGGATCTGCCTATTTATCCCTCCCTCCCTCCAAACCCCTGAAACCACTGCTCTTTTTACTGCCTCTATAGTTTTACCTTTTCCAGAATGTCATACAATTGGAATCATATAATACATAGCCTTTTCAAATTGGTTTCTTTCACTTAGTAATATGCATTTAAAATTCCTCCCTGTCTTGGTGGCACCTGTGGCTCAGTGGGCAGGGCGCCGGTTCCATATACTGAGGGTGACGGGTTTGAACCTGGCACCAGCCAAGCTGCAACAACAGCAACAAAAAAAAGCTGGGTGTTGTAGTGGGCACCTGTAGTCCCCCTTGGGAGGCTGAGGCAAGAGAATTGCCTAAACCCAGGAGTTGGAGGTTGCTGTGAGCTGTGTGATGCCACGGTCCTCTACTGTGGGCGACAAAGTGAGACTCTGTCTCTACCAAAAAAAAAAAAAAAAAATTCTTCCCTGTCTTTTCATGGCTTGTTAGCTCATTTCTTTTTAGCACTGAAAAATAACCCATTGTCTGGAGGTATCACAATTTAATTATCCATTCACCTATTGAAGGACACTTTGATCGCTTCTAAATTTTGGGAATTGTGAATAATGCTGCTATAAACAACTGTGTGTAGGATTTTTTGTGGATGCATGTTTTCAGTTTATTTGGGTAAATGCCAAGGGACACAATAGCTGGATCATGTTTAGCTTGTAAGAATCTATTTGTTTTAGCTGCCAAAACAATATCACAGATTTTGTGGCTTAAGTGACAGAAATTTATTTCTCATGGTTCTGGAGGCTGGATGTCTTCTAAGGTCAAGATTCTGGCAAAGTAGGTTCATCTGTTCACAGACAGAACACAGGCTGTGTTCTATCCGTGTGCTCACAGGGCAGAGGGAGATAGAGGCAGAGGTAGAGATAGAGATAGACATATAGATAGATGTAGAGATAGAGATAGAGGTAGAGATAGAGATAGTAGTAGAAGTGGAGACAGAGGTATAGGTAGAAAAATAGAGGTAGAGAGAGAGAGAGAGATAGCAGTCGAAAGCACAAGAGCAGCTTTTATGCCTCTTCTTATAAAGACACTGATTCCATTGGATCAGGGCCCCGTCCTTCTTCCCTCATTTAACCTTAATTATCTCCATAAAGACCCTACCTGCAAATACAGTTACATCAGGGATTGGGGTTTCAATATATACATTTTGTTCTTTTGTCTCTCCCCTTTGGAACTGATAGAACATAAACTATATGAATTTTGAAGGAAAGCAAACATTCAGCCTGTAACGCTGCCAAACTGTCTTCCCAACTGGTGGTACCATGTTGCGTCCCCACCAGCGATGAATGAGAGTTCCTGTTGCCCTCCGTCCTCACCAGCACTGGTGTGCTTGATGCTTTGGACTTGGTCCTTCCCGTAGGTATGCAGTGCTGTTTCACTTTTGTTTTGTAACCCTTTACATTTCCCTGGTGATGTACCATGTTGGGCATTTTTCACATGCTTCTTTTCCACCTGTGTATCTTTAGTGAAGAGTTTGTTTAAATCTTTTGCCCATTTTACAATTGGATTGTCAGACTTTTAAGAGTTTTTTGTAGGCTGGGTGTAGTGGCTGATGCCTATAATCTTAGCACTCTGGGAGGCTGAGGTGGGCGGATTGCTTGAGCTCAGGAGTTCAAGACCAGCCTGAGCCACAGAAAGACCTCATCTCTAAAAATAGCTGGGTACTATGCAAGGCACCTGTAGTGCTGGCTACTTGGGAGGCTGAGGCAAGAGGATCCCGTGAACCTGAGAGTTTGAGGTTGCTGTGAGCTGTGATGCTATGACACTCTACCAAAGGTGCCAAAGTGAGACTCTGCCTCAAACAAAAACAAAACCAAAACCAAAAACAAACAACAACAAAAAAACAAAGAAAACTCCCAAACCTCAAGAGTTCGTTGTATGTTTTAGATAACAGTCCTTTATCAGATATGTGTGTTGCAAATATTTTCATCCACTCTGTGGCTTGTCTTTGTATCCACTTCATAAAGCAGAAGTTTTTCATTTTAATGAGGTCCACCTTCCCAATTCTTTCATGGACTGTGAAGTGTGTGTGCAGCTGCTCTGGGCTGTGCCGCTGGCCACACAGACCTCATTCTGCATTGGCATTGCGGTTGGGGAGAGCAACTGGGAGGTGGGGTGTGGAGGTTGCTATGGCACTTGCTGATCAAAGACAGCACAGTCTCTCCAGCCTCCCCAGACCTGGAACTGAGGTGCCTAGGGACCATGGTGGGGGTCTGAAGTATCCAGAAGGAAGAAAGGAAAGAGGGGATGGAGCCCATGCATGTCTACGGGCTGAGAGGGAGGGCATGGGTGAAGCAGGGTATTGGAACTGTGGTGCCTCTGTGGTGTCTCTCATGGGCCCCTCCGCACCACAAGCAGTTATTCAAGGAGTGCTGACTCTGCCTACCAACAAGGTCCCTGACCTGTCACTGCCCACACTCCATCATTGTGTTTCCACCCCAGATCCACAAAGAGGCCGAGTCATCATTTAAGAATGTGAACAGGCAGTGCCACTTCCTTACCCAACCCTCCTATTTTCCATACTCCCTAAAATAAAACCCACACTCCTCTCTGTGGGCTGTGGCCAAGAGGACCTGCACTGCCCAGTCCTGCTGACCCTGTCACCCAGCAGGCCCACCCTCCCCTCTCCTTCCCAAGCACATCGCTGGCTCTGCTTGTCAGGCTTCCTCCTGGCCCAGGGCATTGGCTCAGGCTGTCCCCTCTGCCACCCCCAGGCTGGCTCCTTCTCAGCCTCAGGTGGCAGCTCAAATGCCTCCCCTCAGAGTGATTGTTCCCAACCAACTCAGCTAAAACTCCGGTAACAACAAAAGTCCTGTTCTGACCATTTAAAATTTAATTTTCAATTCAAAACTGTACATGCCCATAGTTTAAGGAGCCTGGTCGTTTTAAAAGTTTATTGGTAAAAATAATAGTCTCTCTTTCCTTCCTCCCCAATGGCCTCCTTTCCCAGAGGAAACTGCTCTCAGAACTTTTTTTTTTTTTT
>NW_003852441.1:430456-448698 GCF_000181295.1 Otolemur garnettii | reverse complement strand
TTGTTGTTGTTGCAGTTGTCATTATTGCTTTAGCTGGCTCGGGCTGAGTTTGAACCATCCAGCCTTGGTGTATATGGCAGGCACTCTACCCTCTGAGTTACAGATACCTCCCTGCTCTCAGAACTTTTGAGTGGGTTTTTGTGATCACTGTGCCTGAGTATCTAACGGCTGGTCTCTTGGCTGCCTGGCTGGGCAGCTCATGGTGTTCACCTGCCTCCTGCTGTGGAGGGTGAGCAGGCAGCTCCCACTTTGTGCCCCCCTCAGTACCCACATAGACCCTTCAGAGCTCTCACCCTCCACTGGAATCAGGTCATGGTTTAAATGAGTAGCTCGAGCTCTGAGATACGGGCAGAAGAGCTTATATCCCTTATTGCAGAGGAGAATCCTGTGTGGTGGTGATGGGAGGAAAATGCCTCCCTCCCACCGAATCCTCCGAGGAAATTAATGCTAGTGGTGTTTTTACTCCACAGAGAACTAGCAGAGCTTAACACCACCCTAGAAATCTTTGTGTGTGACCTGAAGCAGGAGGCTTTCCCAATACAAGGCTCTCAGATTTCAGATTACTGAAGGCTACCCTTCAGGTTAATAATAATAATAGGAGCTGATATGTTCAATGTGAGAAACTGTTGACATCTTTGTTCCCTTCCTCCTCTTACCCTCTGGGCAAATAGACTTCAATAAAATCAGAGCGGAGCAAACACTTTGGGCCATTGCCAGAAACCCACAAATGGGCAATGGATCCCTGAGCTCCTACCTTTAATTCTACTCTATGTCTCATGTCTCTTTCTTTACTGTCATTTCTAACTCTGTATTTCTTCAATCACCACCAGTTTCCACAGGTCTCAGTGGACACTGCTGTCGAGGTAGGACCCCGACAAATATGACAACAACTCTGATGGCCATTCCAGAAAAAGAGTTCCAAAATTGCTTTGAAAGGTGACTGGTGCTGGTGCATAGCTCCCCAAGGAGAGGACTTTGAAGATGACTGTAGTGATACGTTCTTGATTTATGATTATAGTTCTCTCACCTTTCTGGGGATGTTAATGAGGTTCTTACTAATTTGTGACATTTTTTCCTCTTCTTTTTTTTCTTTTTTTGAGACAGAGTCTCACTGTGTCATCCAGGCTAGAGGGAAGTGGCATCATAGCTCACTGCAACCTCAAACTCCTGGGCTCTATCTCCTGCCTCAGCCTCTTGAGTTGGGAGTACAGGCTGAGACTACCATGATCAGCTGATTTTTTCTATGTTCTGTTGCTCATACTGGTCTGTAACTCCTGGCCTTAAGCAATCTTCCTGCCCAAGTGTGAGGAATACAGGTATGAGGCACCTGTGCCCGTGCCTTGGCCTGACATTCTGTTCTTAATACAGAATCCTTGTTTCTTTTATGTTGCTTTTTCTTTCTTCAGGACTCTTGAGCACCCATGTGCACTTTGCACTTCATGTGTACGTTGAGCATTTATAATTGTTCTGTAAAAATTCTTTAAGAGCATTGTTGACTCACCTCCTGTATTGCTTTTCAAGGGCTGCCACAACAAAGTACCACAGCCTGAGTAGGACAGAAGTTTGTTTTCTTACAGTCCGGAGGCTAGAAATCCAAGACCAAGGTGTTGGCAGGGTTTCCTTCTGAGGCCTCTCTCCTTGACTAGTAGATGGTGTTTTCTTCTCCCTGTGTCTTCATGCAGTCTTCCCTCAGTACGTGTCTGTTCAAATTTCTTCTTCTCATGTGGACACCAGTTATATTGGATTAAGGCCACCCATATGACCTCATTAACTTAATTATCTCTTTAAAGACCCTTCCTCCAAATACAGTCACATTCTGAGTTACTGGGGGTTAGGAATTCAACACAAAACTTTGGGAGGGGGGCAGTGCCTGTGGCTGAGGCAAGAGAGTCTCCTCTGTCTCTAAAAACAAACAAACAAACAAACAAACAGTCTCAACCGGCTGCCAGTCTCACCCCTTTCTCTCCCTCTTCTCCCACATTTTTCCCCCAGGCATGGACTTCCTCAGCCTTACCTCTCCTCCCTCTCCCCTCCAGGGTGACATGTTGTTGAAGGACCCAGCTAGAGAGGACAAAACAGCCTCTGTCCAAGGGATTTGGCACCAGAAGGTGGCTGGTGACTTTGGGGCAGGTATTTTTATTAAGTGGGTAGGAACCAAGCCAGAGAGGTGGGGGTTCAGAAGTATAGTGGGAGTCACATGCTGAATTGTGTCCCCCTCCCAAAGTTGTTTTTTGTTTGTTTGTCTCCCTGGCAGCCCTGGAGTTTTCTGACACTCCATTCCCCTGCTCAGGACCCACCTTGGGCTGTGTATAACCATCAGATTAAATTCTAACCCCGTTTCCTGGCACTCAGGGCACACCCAGGCTGCTCTCTCGGCCAGCCACTCTGGACAGTTTGCAGTTCCTGGAAGGTGTCATGTGGCTTCAAGCTTCTCTGGTGGCCTTTCATCTGCCTGGTATGCTCTTTCTCCTTTTCTTTTTTTTTTTATTTTTTTGAGACAGAGCCTCAAGCTGTTGCCTAGGGTAGAGTACTGTGGCATCACAGCTCACAGCACCTCCAACTCCTAGGCTCAAGCAATTCTCTTGCCTCAGCCTCCCAAGTAGCTGAGACTACATGCACCCACCAGGCTACTTTTTGGTTGTAATTGTCATTGTTGTTTGGCAGGCCCGGGCTGGATTCGAACTCGCCAGCTCTGGTGTATGTGGCTGGTGCCTTAGCTGCTTGAGCTACAGGCGCTGAGCCTCTTTCTCCTTTTCTTTGCAGTTAACTCCTTTTTTCTTTCCTTCTTAAACTTTTAATGGAGGCAAATTTCACATCACATAAAATTCACAATTTTAGTCATTTTAAAGTGTTCAATTCAGTGGTGGTAGGGAATATTCACAATGTTGTACAACCACCATTCTCCAGTTCCAGAATATTATTATTACCCCAAAGGGGAAAGCTGAAGCCACAGCCCCTGGCAATCCTGAGTCCCCATGGCTTTGCTCGTTTCTGGCATCTCGCACTGTGTAGCCGTTCCTGTCTGCGGCTTGGGCTTAGGTCTGCCCCTGCTGTACGTGGGTCAGGATTCAGTCTTTTATCTTTCTACCTCCTTTGATGCTTAAGGTTGAATAATATCTCCCGCATGGACGTGCCCCATTTTGTAACCCATTCATCCACGGATGCTGGGTCGTCGGCACTTTGGGGCTATTAGAACTAAAGCTGCTGTGAACGCTCTTGTGGACGGTGCTTTCAGTCCTCTCAGTGCATACCTTGGAGTGGGATTGTGGGTCCCGCCGTCACTCCGTATTTACCTTTAGGAGTGACTAACACTCGGCTTTCCCAGAGGCTGCAGTCCTCCGCCCCCGCCGCCCGCGTGCGGTTCCACTTCCTCGCAGCTCACCGCTCATTTCCGTTTGTTCGCTATCGCCACCTAGCGGGTGGGAAGTTCTGTCGCCTTGTGGCGTAAATGCGTCCTTGCTCTTCAAGACTTCATGCCGGGAATTGTCACCTCCTCCAGGAAGACTTGCTGGACCCTGACCTGGTTGGGGCCTCCTTGGGCTTCCGGCAGCCTCCGAGGCATCGCTGGACCCAGGAATAAGAGTGGTTCCTCTGCTGTTGTCTCCAAACATTCCCCGTCACCCAAGGATGCTGAGCTTGCCCAGGGCTGGGATTGCAGCGGGTCCCTCAGCTGCTGTCCTGGCAAGAGCCGTGTGGGGTTTAATGTCCCACATATTTGGCTGGGGTGGTGATGGTCAGCCCAGCCCCAGGTATTCCAAAGGCCCCACTACCTGCCTTGCTCCCACATGGGAGGAGGGGGTAAGTCCCTCCGTTCTCCTCCCCAGGCTGGCTAGAGCCAGGTGCAGGGTCCTCTAGTTCCGGCTCTGGGTCAGGGGCCCATTATTCAGGCCACTGGTGTCTGAAGTGAAGGGGGGGTGTTGGACTGGGGGCTTGAGCCCCAAAGATTTGTGAGACCAGGTCTGTGGCCTGACTGGTTCTGAGTGACAGTGGACAAGCCACTCCTTACCTGAAGTAGGGCCTCCAAACTCCCACTGTAGCAGGTGCTATGGGTGTAACAGAACACCGTCAACAGAATCTCAGTGTCTCACAGCCTGGAGGCCTGAATTCGAAGTCAAGGCGTCAGCAGGGCAGGCTCCTTCCCAGGGCTGTGCGGGAGGGTCTATTCTGGGCCTCCCCTTGGAGTTTAGAGGGTGCCTTAGCCTTGTGTCTTCACCTCCTCTTTCCTTTCCACATGTCTCTGTGTCCCAATTTCCCCTTATTATAAGGACACTAGTTGCATTGGATTAGGACCCACCCTACTGACCTCACTTTATTCTAAATCTTAACATTTAAGTCTATAAAGACCCTGTCTCCACATAAGGTTGCAGGGTCAAACCAACATTGGATAGGAAATATTCCAAAAAATAAAAAAAAAGCAATAAAAATAATACAAATAAAAAACCAACATAACGACTGTTTTGGTAGGATGTACATCGTATTAGGTATTGTAAGGAAGCCAGAGATGACTTAGAATATACCACAGAATGTGTGTAGATTATGTGACAATACTATACCATTTTATATCAGGACTTGAGCATCTGTGGATTTTAGTATCTGAGGGGGCCTTACAACCAATCTCCTGAGGATACCAAAGGATGACTGTATTTCTGAGTCCTCAGGGGTTAGGACTTCAACATAAGGATTTGAGGAGACAAAATTCAATCCTTGACAATCCCCCAAATTAATGATTTCCCCTCAGATCCTTCTTGGGCTCTGCTGCTCAAGGGAGAACTTGTCCTGCTGAGGCTTGAGTAAGCACATGCTGACTGCTGTGCCCAGGGCCCTGGACACAACACCCAGCACAGCAGGCAAAATCCTGGACCTTGAAGTTCATGGTTGGGGCAGGGAAGGAGGCAGAATAGGCAGCAAAAATGTAACGTAATTTATGTAATTTTAGATAGTGGGACTACCAAATGGATGATGGCAGAGGGTGTGCCTGGGGAGACTACTTTAGCCCAGAGTGGTCAGAGAAGTCCTCACATGGTGAGAAGACTTCAGCCACGGCAGGTGTCAGGGGAAGAGCATGCCAGCTGGAAGGAACAGCAAATCGAGGTGGCCCTGCCCCTCACGCCCTCTCTCCCCAACCACCAGCTCTCACAGGCCAAGAAAAGCCAAGGGGCACAGCCTTACAGTGGCCAGCCCAGCTCCTGAACCAAGAGCAATGGTTGAGGATGCTCAGTCCTCATGAAGAACATGGAACTTCTTCTGATCCTCTGAAGGGCTATCAGAGAGCAAAGGAGTTGGATGAGCTCTTCGTGGAGGTAGGAGGAAAAGCAAAGGGTGGATGTGACCAGGAGAGAGCAGGAGGAACTTTGTGATGAAGACCTACAGAGAATGAGCTCCCCACGCCCAGCAGGAATTAAAGGTCAGGCTTAAAGATCTCCTGGCAGGATACTGTGGAGAGGACTGGCTACCATATGGGATGGCACTCCAAAAGTCTGAGTTCGCTGTCAGAAGCACCCAGGCAGGACCAGCATTCTATTTTCAACTGTGGTAACATACTGGGCCTTCTCTTGCAGCCCTCTTATGAATTCAAATAAAATAACTCTGCCCTTGGCCTCAAACCTTATGGGATCTGAGGACCATTTCCCCCATCTCCCACCAGGTGGCAGTGTTTGCCTGTTATTGAGGAGGCTGACTTGAACTCCCACAGGCATTTTCAAGAGGTTGGGGAATAGACACCAGACCGGGTTCAGAGGGCTCAGGAACAGCCAGATGGAGCATCACCCCAGTGTGGAAAATCCTTTCTGACCTCAGTGATGGGCTCACAGGCATGTGGGTATAGCATGGCCTCATGAGAAGGGTCAGCGTAGATTGGAGACCTATTCTCAGCTCTGTCACCTGCCAGTTTTGTGACATGGAGCAAGTCACCCCTGTTTCCTCCCCCATAAGTTGGGAACTGGTAAAAAATCTTGGGATTTTTTTCAAGAGGATTTAAATCAGTCCACAGTGCCTGGCATGGAGCATTTTGTCAATGATGGAAAACCTGTCCAGTAAAACCCAAGCTCTCAGCATCTATATTCCCAGAGAGCCTCTGGGGGCCCTTCTCTCATCCAAATCAAAGTGGAGAGTAGACAGTGGGAACTGAGATTGCCTGTGAAGGCCCCAGGTGCACCCGGGCTGGTGAGGCTCCTCCCAGGCCAGGGCTCCTCCGGCTCACTTAGCAGGTGTTCTGACCCCAACTCCATAGAAAATTGGACTTCTGGAGAAAATGCTGCTACTTCCCTCTTTATGATTTGCCTTTCTTATTTGATTCGTTGATTCAAAATCAACAGAGGTTGTTAAATTTCTCAAAAGTGTTTACTGTAGAACAGGAGGTTTTCTGTAGTCCCATTCCTGGGGCTAAGTGCTGGCGGGAATTTGGTGTGAATCCCCTTGTGATTTTTTTCTAAGCATATGCCTAAGGTCCACATTTATATAAAAGTTATTAGTACTAATGAAAAATGAAAATGTCCATTCATTCATTCATTCCCTCCCTCACTCTTGTATTCACTTTGTGCTGGGCACTGGAGCCCTCAAGTGCAGTGAGAAACCAGGCCCTTGACCGGCCTGCCTTGGGGCTCACCTTCTGGTTGGGAGCGACAAAGACTAAATTGATAAGAACATGTGCTGGTGCCTGGTAAAGCATAGGAAGGGAGACTATTTCCTGCCGTAATAAATTACTACAAACAATAGAAATTTTTCCCCTCACAGTTCTGGAGACCAGATGCCTCAAATCAGTACCACTGGGCAGAAATCCAGGCGTCTGCAGGGCCGTACTCCCTCTGAGGCTCCAGAGCAGAATCTGTTCTTGCCTTTTTCAGCTTCCAGATGCTGCTGGCCTGCTTGGCTTGCAGTCACACACCCCTAGTCTTCAAGGCCAGCATCTTCAAAGCTGTCTCAGCTCTGTCTTCACATTGTCTCCTTTGTGTGTGTGGTCTGTCTGGTCACCTCCTCTGCCCACCCCTTTCTATAGGAACACATGTGATTATATATGGGACCCACCTTGATAATCCAGGACAATCTCACCTCAAAATTCTCAGTTCCACCTGCAAGACACCCCCACCTTGCCATATAAGAAAACCATCTCAGTCTATTTTCTGTTACTGTAACAGAATACTACAGACAGAGTAATTTACAAACATAGGTTTATTCCGCTGGCAGTTCTGGGGAGCTGTGTCAGCTCAGATCTATCTTCTTATAAAGCCACTGGTCCCATCATCAGGCATCACTGTGATGACTTATTGAATCCTAATCATTTCCCAAAAGCCCACTTCCAATCAGCATAGGAGTTTGGTGATTAAGTTTCCAATACATAAAATTTGGGAGACACATTCAGATCAGGCACTCTACCCTTAAAATTCATATTTTTCTCACATACAAAATACATTCATTCTATCTGATAGCTCCAAATCTTAACTCATCTTGACTCCTTCCAGCACCAACTCCTAAATCCTAAATCCAAAATCTCATTTGAATCAGCTAAGGCATGATTCATCCTGAGGCAAATTTCCCCCAGCTGTGAGCCTGTGAAATCAAACAATCTCCTTCCAAATGCAAGGGTGACGATGCAGAGGCAGGACAGACACTCCCACCCCTGAAAGGCAGAGGTAGGCAAGAAGCAAGGGCTGCCAAAACCCAACAGAGCAGACATTAAATCTTAAGACTACAGAATAGTCTTTCACTCAGTGTGCTGCTTCCTGGACATACAGCTGGGGGGTGTCTCCTAAGGCCTCAGGCAGCTCCATCTGATGGCTTTGCTGGGACCAGCTCACAATTCAGCTCTCCTAGCCTAGCACTGTACCCTGGTGGCTCTACAGTTCTGGGGTCTTGGTGGTGGCCCTGCTGTCACAGCTTCACGAGGCATTGGGGCTCTGGGCAGTGGCTCCGACTCAGTGATGAGTCTCTGACTGGGCTCCCACTGTTTGATACATCCTTTGAAATCTAAGTGGAGGCTGCCATACCTTCTATGAGCCTGCAGAATTAGCACCACGTGGACACTGCCAAGGCTTGTGGCTTATATTATCTTGGTCAGGCTGCACCTGGGGCCACTTAAGTCACAGCTAGGGGGACTGAGGAGTGCTGTGCCAGAATGCAGAGAGCAGAGACCCCAGGGGCCCTGGGCAATCAGCCTGGGAGGGGTGCCCCAGCCTGACTTCAAAACCATTTTGCTCTCCTCTGGGCCTGTGATGGGGGTACAGCCTTGATGTTCCCTGAAATGCCTTTGGGGTCTTTTCCCTCTCTCTGTACTAATCTTCTTAGTGAACACTTTCGGGGCCATACCCTGGGTTTCCTCTCCAGAACATGCTTTTTCACTCTACATGGCCAGGCTGGGAGTTTTCCAGATCTTTCTGCTTTACTTCCCTTTTGATTATAAACTACATCTTTAAGTAATTTTTTCCCCTCTTGCAGCTTAATGTAAGTAGTTATAAGTAGCTGTGCAGCAGCCTGAATGCTTTGCTGCTTAGTATTTCTTCTGCCAGAGGTCCTAATTTGTTCCTAAGTTATGTTTTCATAAAGCCCTCGGCATGGACATCATCCAGACAAGTTCTTGGCAAATGACCTTTCCTCCTGTATCTGACACCTTGTTCCCCAGTTCCACCCTGAGACCTCATCAGAATGGCCTTTACTGTCCATATTTCTTTTCTTTTCTTTTTTTTTTTTGAGATAGAGTCTCAAGCTGTTGCCCTGGGTAGAGTGTCGTGGTGTCACAGATCACAGCAACCTCAAACTCTTAGGCTTAAACGATTCTCTTGCCTCAGCCTCCCAAGTAAGCTGGGACTACAGGCACCTGCCACAATACCTGGCTATTGTTGTTGTTGTCATTGTTGTTTAGCAGGCCGGGGCCAGGTTTCAACCTGCCAGCCCCAGTACACGTGGCTGGCACTGTAACCAGGCACTGAGCCTACTGTCCATATTTCTGTCAGCATCCTGGTCACAACTACTCTACGAGCTCCAGACTTTTCCTGGTCATCTTGTTTTCTGAGCCCCCACCAGAATTGCCTGAAGCATTGTGTCCAAGGCAAATTAAAGGCTTTTTTTTTAGCTGCTCCTCCAAATTCTTCCAGCCCCTTGGGGTAACAGAACCCATTACTCGGTTTCAGGGCTGCTTCCACATTTTCAGGTATCATTATTGGCTCTGCTCCTTGGTACTGATTTTCTTAGTCTGTTTTCTGTGTGCGTAACAGAATACTACAAACTGGTGATTTACAAACAACAGAAGTTTATTTAGCTCATGGTTCTGGAGGCTGGGAAATACAAGAACATGATGTCGGCATATGGTGAGAGGCTTGGGGCTGCATCGTGACCTGGCACAGGACAGCAGAGGCGAGTCACCTCAGGTGTCTGTACCTCTTCTTACAAAGACACTGTTTCCATCATGCGATGCAGTGTGATGACTAATCTAATCCTAATTACCTCCCCAAAGCCCCACTTCCAATTGTCACAGGAGTTAGTGATTAAAACACATAACATACATTCACACCTTAGTGGAAACCTTCAAGGGTCTCAGGAGAAGGACGTGGATGTCTTTTGAGGGCAACTTTTCAGAGTGTTTACCACAGGTGGAGGTGCTATTTCAGACACAGGGACCACTAAGACAGAGCCTGGAGGAAGTGATGGGGAGGCTGAGCAGCCCTACCCAGAGCTTGACACCTGGTAGGTCCTCCAAGATGAACAATTTATTCTTCACCAAGAAATAAATGAACAAGCCACTGACAGATCTCTCTGTGTGCCTTGGCTGCTGACCCCATACTGGGCAACATTACAAACAGTTAGACCTGGGGAGTGAGGCTTTGGTCCCACCTCTATCTTCCGGATAGAGCCTAGCTGGCTGGGACTCTCCCCCACCCTGGGCAGATCTGTTTGCTGGGGGCCTCCCAGTGTAGTCCTACCCTGTCACTGGTCAGTGACAGTGCTCCTCAGTCAGGGTGCTGTGGCAAGTGCAGGAATGGGGATGTGTGTTGTCAGGGCCCAGTTCCTGTCCTCGTCTCCTACTTCTTACTATGTGACACCAGCAAAGTGTCCTTCCCTGGTCATTGAGTGACAACCTCCTCCTAGACACTGGCGTCCTGGGCTCCATTCTTCCTCTAGGCCCCATGAAACAAGCTTCCCAAGCCCTGATGTCTGGTCCCCAGGAGGGCTGCTCCAAGGACTTGTTGTTCCCCTAGGCTGCCTGCTTCCTGGAAGCTGGCAGGGATGCAGCGTGGGACCTTGCTAGAAAGGAGCTGCCCAGCGTTGGTGAGCCAGGCCAGCCTCAGCCAGGTGTCTCCCCACCCGTCTCCACACCCCGGTGCTGAAATCGGAGGCTTTGCACCTATCACACATTTTCCCTGCCTCTTCCAGTCTCTCTTTGCAGGTGTCAGGGACTATAGCTGGTGCCTAACAAAGGTCCTTTGGGTGCTCCCACAACCATGTTTGACAATAACTAATGTGTATCCAGCATATTCCAGGACCCTTCACTGTGCTAAGCATCCTCCTAACTGCTCAACAAGGCATCACTCATTTTCAAAAAGTAACCACGTGGAGAGGGTCAGTCACTCACCCATGGTCACCATCCAGGAAGTGGCAGAGTCAGGAACTAGCTCTGGACCTGCCTGGATCCTGAGCTCACCAGTGCCCAGCTGTGACCCAATAGTTACCTCCCTGAGCTCTCAGCCCTGTGGCTTTTGGCCTGTGGGTTGTCTCAGGCTGTTGGAGGGGCAGGGTCAATGGTGGGGCTTTCTATCCACTAGGAGCAACCCTCAACCGGTGCCCATGGCAGTAGGTGAGTAAATGCCCCAGCCGGGCGGGACGTTGGAGGGGTGTGCTCCATTCTGCCTCTGCCAGGCCTATGGCTTGAGGATGTTCCCTTTACTGAGTTTCCCCTTCCCTGCCTTGCTGCCCCAGTCTCCTGCCAGTGCTTCCTGGGTGTGGGTCACTTCCCAAATATATCACTGCTTCAGAGACCCCTGGGCCTGGCATGGCTCACTCGCTCATGGAGTCTCATTTTCTCCTCCAGCGGCCCCTGGATATATGTATTCCTAGTCCTGTTTTACCTGGGAGACACAGAGCCCCAGATGCCTGAGCTGCCTTGCTAGAGACTGGTCACTCTGACAAGAAGTGGCAGGGCTGAAGCCCCTACTTGAGTTGACCCCCTGGTGGTTCCTGTAGTCCTTGGACTGGATTTCCCAGAATGTTCCCACGACTTACCCAAACCATTTTGGCTCAGAGGCTGTCTCCAGCCCGGCAAGGGCTCTGGCTGGGCTGGGCTGAGGACTGAAGTGACCATTCTCCTCAACCCCCTAAAGGCAAGGTTTTCCTGGCTGGGGCAAGATGCTCCAGGGCACCAGAGGGATTGTAAGTTGCTCTCTGTACCTGTCCTGGAAGCCCTCACCCCACTCTTGCCATAAATGGCTTCTCTTGACAGACTCCAGTAGTCTAGGGCAGTCCAACCTATTCTGGGGA
Source organism: Otolemur garnettii (assembly GCF_000181295.1). NCBI lineage: Eukaryota > Metazoa > Chordata > Mammalia > Primates > Galagidae > Otolemur > Otolemur garnettii. Next base: position 437,235 of record NW_003852441.1, on the reverse strand, counting down.
GGCCAGGTCATGAGCCCCCACTCCAAAAGCCTCCTCAGCTGCTGCAGGCCAGCTGAGACCCACAGTGGCAGCCCCACTGGCAGTGCTCCATGAGCCCATCATGCGGGAAGCCCAGCCTCTGGGCTCAGCTGGCTTGAAAATTGCTGTCCATGAGGACATCTGCTGCTGCTGCTTCTGGGGCAGGGCTCTCCTGGGGGTGGCAGTGGGCCACAGAGAATGGAGAGAAACCATAGCCCATGTAGAGACCAGTGGCTCCAAAGTTCAATGTGGGAGCTGTGATTTTCAGTGACACAAGGAGAAACATTTGGAAGCTTAGCATTTTTTAAAATACCTGGTAGAAAAAAATATGCATCTAGTATCAACTGTGATCCGATGTGGTGGAGGCTGAATTTTAAGAAGTGAATCAAACGAAAAATATTAAGTGAAGGATACTATGATCGGGACTGGTTTGCACACATGTACTAGATTGGGAAAAAGTAAGTGTGACAATAACATGTACGATTGAGGAGGCTGAGCAGCAGGGCCCCTCACCCCCTGCGGGATATGAACTGGTGTAGCCATATTAGAGGACAGCTGGGCCTTGTGTGTAAAGGTGAAGTTGTGCCTTTCTCCTTCTGGAACTTCGGTGTGCCCACGAATCTCCTGGAAACACTTGTTAAAGGGCCAGATTCCAGAGGTCTGGGTGAGCCCAGAGAAGACAACGTTGCAGACACACATATTCCGGGGGCAGGACCCCGAATGTTCTCCATGGCACTGCTAGTGATAGCACAACTCAGAAACAACTCAAATGGCTACCGTCAGGAGATGGATAAGTGAATTGTGACTTTGCATGGTGGAACCCTGCACAGCCCACAGAGGGCTAGGCCTGTGTCCGGGCAGGTCTCCCACATCCAGGGATGGACTCTGCACTTTTAAGGGCCCAAAGAGTCCAAGGCTATTAGATTTGGAACATTCTAGTTCCCGGTCAAAGGGATTGTGTTGTTGCTGAGCAGATGGTGACTGTGAGGTTTTCCAGGCCCCAGTGTGTTGAAAGAACCCTCTCTGGAGGCCTCTGGTTCAAATTCCAGCTCTGCTATGTGACCTTGTATAAACTTCAGGCCTCAGTTTCCTCATCTGTAAAATGCAGGATGACAGAGACCCCTAACATCAGAGGGTCTGGGGTCTGAGGGGGACATGTGCCCTGCAGGGAGAAGGACTGGACAGCACTGGCCCTCTAGGTGGCTGCTTATGAAGGGAAGGGGCAGCTCTTTCATCACTGGGCCCATCTTGGGGCTGGATAGAGCCTGGGCTTGGGCCAGAGTGGCCAGAGGGGATTGTGGTGGTTTGGCCAATGGCTTCTGGTCCAAGGGCAGTCTGTAGGGGAAAGATCCCAGGCAGGGCTGGAGTTTCAGCTCCAGACAGGCCCATGGGGGCAGTGTGGGCACATCTGGCACCTCTCGTCCTCAATTGCAATATCGGAAAAATAGTTGGTTCCTAAGGCGCCTTCCTGGCTGTAACGACAACCCCTGATCCAACTCCTTAGAGGCCCTTTGAACCTTGGTCTCATGACTACTCGGGTAGGGGACTAGGAGAGAGAGCTCTTTCCTCCTTCACTCAGGGCCCTCAGACTCACACCAGATCCTGGTTGGAGCACCTCATGTGGAGAGGGGCTTTCCTTTTCTTCTCGTTCCCTCCTGCCAATGCAGGAGCTAAGTCATTGTTCTCTCATTTTATTTTATTTGTGATTGTTCTCAATGCCTCCAGTCCTCTCCTGTCCCCTCCCCTGCTGGGGATCCCAATTAAAGAGGCTAACATTTGGGCCTTAGCTATATATCTAGACATGTAAAAGCTTGCAGTGTGGTTTGTGTGGCTTTTTACCAGCACTGTGCTCTGTTTCATGTGACTTTATTTTATTTATTTATTTATTTATTATTATTATTTTTTTTTTGAGACAGAGCCTCAAGCTGTCGCCCTGGGTAGAGTGCCATGGCATCATAGCTCACAGCAACCTCCAACTCCTGGGCTCAAGCAAGTCTCCTGCCTCCGCCTCCCAAGTAGCTGGGACTACAGGCACCTGCCACAATGCCCGGCTATTTTTTGGTTGTAGCCGTCATTGTTGTTTGGCGGACCCGGGCTGGGGATTTGAACCCACCAGCTCAGGTGTATGTGGCTGGTGCCTTAGCCGCTTGAGCCACAGGCGCCAAGCCTTCATGTGACTTTAATTGAACACCTTGATCTGTCCCTGCTGGTCAAGATCATTACTTGTCCCCTTCCTGGAACCCTACAAGTGGCACCCATCACATTCTCATCTCCATTCACCTAGTGTTGGGTGTCTATGTGGGATTACATGTGGGGGAAAGGGTGGTCTCACTGTGATGGTTTACTCTGTGGAACACGAAGTGGACCCCACCTCACACCATCGCAAAGGAAGAGTCCCAATTAATAAAAGATACAACTGGAAAAGGTAAAACTGACTTTAGGGAGGGGTGTCTTACCCCAAGGGCCACCAAAGCAGAAACCGAAACCTTACTGCCCCAGACAAAGAGAAGAGCAGAGACAAGACTGCAGGATGATTCCACAGATCAGAGGCCCGATGGAGTGAACCACTTTAACAACAGACCCTTCCTCTCTCACCGCAATGATATCTGGCTGGGCTTCGAGGTGAAAACAACCACCAGCAACTGAAGTCCCTGCATCAACTGTGCCATGGCAAGTGGCCATCTTTCTGGCCACACATGAAAACGTGAGCCTGACCATCTATACTGCCCGCCTCTACCACTTCTGGACACAGTATTACCGCCAGGGGCTGCTCAGGATATTTGAGGAAGGGACTCAGATGTACATCATATCCTCTAAAGAATTTCAACACTATTGGGAAAACTTTGTGGACCACAGGGGAATGCATTGGGTCACACGTTGGAACAGACTGAAGAAAAATTATGAGTTCTCCGTCACCCAGCTGAATGAGATTCTCAGTGACCCGATGGAGCGAATGTCTCCAAACACATTCTACAAGCAGTTCAACACATACCTGCCTTCCGTGGTCAGAAGGGCACCTGGCTGTGCTTCACAGGGGGGTCTTCCAAAACGAGGTCTTTCCCGGGACCTCTCCTCATGCAGAAGTGGGCTTCCTGACTTAGTTCCAGAAGGAGGTCCCCCTGACCACCACTATGAGGTCACCTGGTACACATCCTGGAGTTCCTGAGCTCACTGTGCATGGCATGTGGTTAACTTTCTGACCAGTAACCCAAACGTGGGCCTGACCATCTTTGCTGCCTGCCTCTACTACATATATCACCCAGAAATACATCAGGGCTTTCGCAGGGTGTTTCAGGAAGGGACCAAAGTGCCCATCATGTCCCTTAAAGAACTTAAATACTGTTGGGTCAAGTTGGTGTACAATTCAGAAATGTGATTTGTGCCTTGGTACCAGCTCAATGAAAATTATCAGTTACTGATTACCCAGCTGAGGAAGATTCTCAGCCTCTGAGATAACCTGTTCCAGTCCAGGATGGTCACCCACCATTGCTGCTATGGGTGGAACTTGCCAGCACTCTGAACCCTCACCAGTGCCAATGGACCTTCTGGAAGAGCAATAGCTAACATTTCTCCTTTTTATAAAACTCCCAACCTTCTCTGTGTTCTGGGTGTTTGCCCTGAATTTTAGTTTTCTCTTCCCAAATACAACATTAAAGGGAGAGATTCTAAAAAAAGAAAGACAGAAAGAAAGAAAAGGTAAAACTATGTACTCGATAAAGCTAATAGAAATAAATATTGGCTCATTTTTATTGTGACCCTGGGGCAGAAGAGATGTTGTAAATGACCCTCAATGCCCCAGACATGAAGTAAAAGGAAAAGCCTGTGAAAGAGGAGTTGAACGAGAGCAGCACTGGCTCCGACTGTAGAGATAGGAAGGAGTTCTGCTTCCTGAAGTCTCCCTCATAAAAAATTAAGTGACAAATTGTAGACTGGAAGAAAACATTTACAGTAATTAAAACCAACAAGGATAAAAAATTGCTGAAATAAATTGAAGAAGACATAAATAAATGGAAAGGCATCTGGTGTTCACGGATTAGGAGAATTAATATTGTTAAGATGCCAATACTACCTAAAGAAATCTACACATTCAAATGCATCCATATCAAATCCCAAGAGTCTTTTTTGTAGAAATGGAGAAGCTAGTTCTAAATTCATATGGAATTGCAAGGGACTGCAAATAGCCAAGCAACACTGGAAAAGAACAAAGTGAAAAGGAAAAGGACTTTGCATTTCCTGAATTTTAAACTTGCTACAAAGTTATAATAATCAAAATGGTGTGGTACTGGCATAAATACAGACATATAGAACTATGGAATAAAATTGAGAATGCAGAACTAAACCCATTCACCTACCACCAATTGATTTTTGACAAGGGTGCCAAGAGTATTCAATGGGGGAAGGAATAATCTCTTCAACAAATGGTTCTGGGATGGGTGTGAGGTCTCACACCTAAAATCCTAGCACTCTGGGAGGATCTCTTGAGCTCAGGAGTTTGAGACCAGACTGAGCAAGAGTGAGACCCAGACTTTACTAAAAATAGAAAAGCTATCTGGGCATTGTGGTGAGCACCTATAGTTTCAGCTACTCAGGAGACTGAGGCAGGAAGATCATTTGTGCCCAGGAGTTTGAGGTTGCCATGAGCTAGGCTATTGCCATGGCACTCTAGCCAAAAAACAAACAAAACAAAACAAAAAAACAAATGGTCTGGGAGAATTCAATTTGATATCTACATGCAAAAGAATGAAGTTGGATCCCTACCTCACACCATATTAAAAAAATTGGCTCAAAATAGATTAAAGACCTAAACTCAGGAAGGCATGGTGGTACACTCCTGTAGTCCCAGCTACTCAGGAGGGTGAAGTGGGAGGATCACTTGATCCTAGGAGTTAGAGGCCACAGTACACTGCGATTACACACATGTCAATAGTCACTGCAACTATTGTCCCTGGGCAATGTAGTGAGACTCTATCTCTTTAAAATAAAATATAGGCTAGGTATAGTGGCTCCACACCTATAATTCTAGCACCTTGGGGGGCCAAAGTGGGAGGATTGCTTGAGGTCAGGAGTTTGAGATCAGCCTGGGGAAAGTCATAAGTTTCTCTCTCTGTACAGAAAATTAAAAAAAAAAAACAAACAAACCAGGTGTGGTGGTATACACCTGTAATCCCAGTTACTGAGGAGGTTGAGGCAGGATGATCTCTTTACTTGAGCCAGGAATTGGAGGCCATAGCGAGCAATGATCATACCACTGTGCTCCAGCTGGGGTAACACAGCAAGATCCTGTCCCCCCACAAAGTAAAAAAGACCAAAAACCTAAGCTAAAACTATAAAAATCTTAGAAGAAAACATAGGTATAAATCTTATAACCTTGGATTTGGTCATGAATCCTCAGATACGACACCAAAAACATGAGCAACAAAAGGGAAAATAGGTAAATTGGATCTCACCAACAGGAAAAAAATCATGTGTCAAAGGGCACTATAGATTGAGTATCCTTAACCAAAATACTTGGGACCAGAAGTATTTCAGATTTTGAATTTTTTCAGATTTTTACATTATACTTACCCAGTTGAGCATCCCATATCTGAAAATCCAAAATTCAAAATGCTTCAGTGAGCATTTCCTTTGAGTACCATGTTGGCACTCAAAAAGTTTTATAATTTTGGAGTATTTCAGATTTCAGACTTTTAGATTAAAGACACTCAACCTGTATCAACAGAATGAAAAGGTAACCCACAGTATAGGGGAAAATATTGCAAATCATACATTTCATAAGTGTCTAGTATCCAGAATATGTAAAGAACTCTTATAACTTAGCAACCCAATTTGATTTTTTTTTTTTTTTTGAGACAGGAGCCTCAAGCTGTCCCCCTGGGTAGAGTGCTGTGGCATCTCAGCGCACAGCAACCTCCAACTCCTGGGCTCAAGCTAGTCTTCTGCCTCTGCCTTCCAAGTAGCTGGAAACACAGGCGCCCACCCCAATGCCTGGCTATTTTTTGGTTGCAGCTGTCATTGTTTGGCGGCCTGGGCTGGATTCGAACCTGCCACCTTGGGTGTACGTGGCTGGCGCCTTAGCCACTTGAGCCACAGGCTCTGAGCCAGCAACCCAATTTGAAAAGAGGCAAAGGTCTTGAATAGATATTTCTCCAAAGAATAGATACAAATGCCTAAAAAATGCATGAAAAGGTGTTCAACATCATTAGCTGTTAAGGAAACATAAGTCAAAGCCACAGTGATATACCATACTTTACACCTACTAGAATGGTAAAATAATTTTTTTAAAAAACAAAAAAATAATGAATGTTGGTGAGGATGTGGACAGAATGGAACTGTCATATGGTGATGGGGGTGCAAAATGGTGCAGACACTATGGAGAACATCTGGTTGGTTCCCCAAACAGTTAAACCAAGTTACCACATGAGCCAGGAATTCCACGTACACTTAAAAGAATTAAAAATGAGCCCTCAAAAAAAATTCTCATATACAAACACGTATAGCAGCACTATTCACAATAGCCAAAAGATGTAAGAAGACCAATTGCCCAACAATAGCTAAATGAATACAGAAAATGTGGCAGTGTCATATGAGGGAACATTATTCAGCCATGCAAAGGAATGAAGTACTGACATAAGCCACAACATAGATAAACCTCAAAAACATTATGCTACACCAAGAAAGTCAGGCATAAAGGGTGGCACCTGTAGCTCACACAGCTAAGGCGCCAGTCACATACACCAGAGCTGGCGGGTTCAAATCCAGCC
>NW_003852441.1:426692-430222 GCF_000181295.1 Otolemur garnettii | reverse complement strand
TGTATAGGTAACTCTTTAGAGATAGCCGATGTTGGTTACCAAGAGCTAGGAGGAGTGGAGAATGGGGAGTAACTGCTAATAGGCTCTGGGTTCCCCTTTGGGGCAATACTAGGGTGACCAGACGTCCCGCTTTTGGCAGGACAGTCCTGCTTTTCAACAATTTGTCCCGCGTCCTGCAGCAGTTTAAAAAAGTCCCGATTTTTGGAAAGAATGCACGAACGGGCGGGAGAACAAGAAGGGAATATATGGTTTTTGGCTGCCATGTGGCTATTTCACCAGAATGTGAGTTTTATACTATTTTTGTTAATTTTATAATGTTAAACTGTAATAATAACAAATAATTGCTGAGAAGTGATTATTGAGAACTGCTTATCAAAGTTTGCATTGTTGTCAGGCCCTGCCCTGCCCCGTCCCCTGCCCCGCTCCCACCCGGCCCCCCAGCCATGTTATCCCGCCTTACGGATGTTAAAATCTGGTCACCCTAGGCAATACAAATGTTTCAGAAGTAGATAGAGGTTATACAACATTGTAAATGTACTAAATGTTACTGAAATATACACTTTAAAATGGCTACTTTTACTTTATGTAATTTTCACAAACCAAACAACCAACAAAGTATTCAGAGCTAGTTCTTTCAAAGAACTCCTATAGAACAAAACAGGAAAAGGCAGAACACTTAACAGAAAAAATGGGCAAAATATATGAGTGGGCAACTGACAGAAAGGACCCAACTGAATGATGAGTGTGTGAGAAAATGTTTGAGCCAGTAATAATTGGAGATGTGCAAATTCCAGCCACACCGTGGTCCTCTGTCTGCCTCCTGGGCTGCAGCAACTGCAGTGGATAATGGCCATTATGAGCGGGTGACACAAGCCAAGGAGGACTCTCTGCCCCCTCTGACTGTGTGTCTCCTCTGCCTCAGTTACCATGCCTCTGCCATCTCCAGAAAAGGAGAGAACAAAAGAAGCATCAAGCTTGCCCAGCTGCTTAGGAGACCCAGGCAGGAGGATTGCTTGAGCCCAGGGGATTGAGGATACAGAGATTGTAGGACTGGCAAATTGAAACCAACAGACTCTGGCACCTAGACTATAGAGGAAGGAATTTTTAATTGCTGGTGAGAACTTAGTGGGCTCAAGGCGTAAAACACTGAGTCCACCAGTTGTTCTCACAAAGCTTTTTATACAACTTTAGCTCATTTATAGTTACAGAGTTATAGTTACAGATGTTAGGTCAAGGGGAAATTTTTTAGCTAACTTACAAAAAAAAATCATAAAGAGTTAATGATTATATTTCTCAAGAAATCAGAGTGCTGTTATCTGTTACATAGTCTCTTTAAGGATATTTCTGCTTGGTGTTCTTTCTTATCTTTGGAGACTGAGTTCTTCTGCAGCTGTCTGCTGCATTCTCAGGACCACCAGGAAGTGTAAAATTTATTTCTTCCTCACAGAGAGCCATGACCACACCGCTGGACTCCATCTGTAACTGCAGGACTGGCCCAAACTGGGCCTGCTGCATCAATGACAAAATGCCAAGTTACCTTGCAGGTATAACAGAGCCCAAAACAATAGGTTATGTAGGCTGGGCAAGCACAAAAGAAAAAGCTTTGACCTTGAACAATACCCGGAATCAAAAATTTCCCCTCAGAAGCAAGAACATGGGGACATGACTAGAACCTAAATGCAGGACACTTTCAGAGGGGTCTTCTGGCCCAGACGACCCTGGGCTAAAATCCATTCTCAACATATTTAAATGACTACATTTAAAGCTCTACAATTATCCTCTGCCAAGCCAACATCCCAAAATCTTTTCTCTTGTTCTTGGAGCCTATAAACTTGCCCCTGGCCTCAGTGAGAGCTGAGTCCACCCCTGCCTCTCGGCTGCTCTGTGATAAAGCCTTTCTTTTCCCAAAGCCAGCACTGTGGTACTGGCTTCCCTCACCAGACCACAGTGTGGTTTAACACAGCCTGGGAGACACAGCCAGAACCCATTCCTTAAAAAAAAAAAACAAAAATGCAACAACGACAAGATGTGAAGTTTTATTTTGGGATGATGCAAATATGGCTATTTGTTATTTCCATCTTTTTGTATTGTGAGTTTTTTTCTTTAAACGGAAGAGCATTGGTGGCTTGTGATGGGCATTTAGGGCAGAATTTTTCAACCTCTTTTATTTCATGGCACACTTGAACCTATAGTTTAATTTCCATGGCACATTTAAATTATATTGATTTAAAAAGAGTAAAAAAAGAATATACTTCCTGTGCTTTCAAATTCTTTTGAAAATAATTTAATTAATGACCTTTAAAAATGTTTGCAGCACACTGGTTGAAAATCACTGGTTTAGAGTGCTCTGGCAGCCAGTCCAAGGCCTGTGTATGTGGGAACCTTACTCTCCACGCCAGTGTGGGCTCTGGCCCGACTGTGAGAGAGGCTAGTGAGTCTGACCTTTGGTCATGAGAGCACAACTGAGAGAAAGAAGAAGAGGATGATGCTGGAGAGAAGCCCCCAGTCCCTGCTTACAGGCAAGGGACACCATGGTGGGCAGACAGACTGGACACCACAGGCCACCAGGCTCACAGGGGCAGGGGGAGCCCAGCAGGTGAGCCCTGAGGAAGGGTTACAGATGGGGAGCTCAAGGCCTAGTCAGGATCTTGTTTGACTTTTCCCAGAACACTTCCCAGATCCAAGTACCCCCCAGACATCTCACTTCCAGGACCCGTTTGGCCCCATCTCTCACTGGCAGTGCCCCGGTCATGTGACACAGCCACATAGGACCCCTAGCCAGTCCAGGACTAGGGGGAAAACTTGGAGGCAGCTCAGGGCGTCTGCTGGGCCTAAGCAGCCTGCAGATCATGTCAGAGGACGGCTTGGCACAGGGATGAAGGTGGTGGTGAGAGAGCCTGCAGATGGTACTCTAGTTCCTCTGTGACGCTGCATGCTCCAGCCATCCAGGAGGATGCTTCTCTGCCTCCTGTAGTCCTCAGACCCCCAACTTCTCATCTGTGCCAGAAAAATCCCATGGGCCACCCTGGAGTGAAAAGAAGACAGGCAAGAGAATGTCACCTCTCACCATCAAAGGCTGCCTGCCTGGCTGCTGGACTTCTCTGGGTGGTGGAAATATGGCCATTAGTCTTTACTCTTTTTTTTTTCTTTTTTCTTTTAGACATTTTTCTTTTTTTCTTCTTCTTTTTTTTTTTTAAAGGACATAAGATGAGATTTAATACAGACCTGGGAAGCCCAGGGGTCCCGGGCCTGGACTCTCCTGGCATGCAAGCCGAGGACGAGCCCCGAACTCGGGGTGAAGGCAGTTTTTATGGGGTACAGAAAGCAAGAGGGGTAGGGTCGGATACGACTACACTTTTCATTGGTGGTTGGTGATTTCATTAGTAAAGGTGAATTTGGATTGGTACAGGTAAGGGGTGGAGGGTCCCTTAACCGGGGGCTAATAGAAACTTATCTGTTGCCTAGGGTGTGGTTTAAACTAGGAATAGAATGGGGAGGGTTATAGGGTGGGCCCTGCTAGGAATGAGGAA
>NW_003852441.1:420942-422399 GCF_000181295.1 Otolemur garnettii | reverse complement strand
CTTTGACAAAGACTCAGTTTCTCCAACAATCTAAACAATCAAATCATTACATTTTACAAATGAGAGACATTCTATGGGATGTAACATTGATATAGGATTTTCCCACTCAGAGCTGGATAGGGGACCCCCATTTTTCAGGCTTAGATAGGCTCAGATATCAGACTCCCATCTCCAGATACAAACTCTCTGAGCCTCAGCCAGGTCATAAATAAAACGCCTTGAAACTTTTTGGCTAGTTCCACCCAGTCTAATTCCCTTCAGGCAAAAACCGCAGTAAAGACCTAATAATTTTGCCCAAGGTGAGGGGCTGCATTCATCTATTTGCTTAGAACATCCCTTAGTTTAACAAAATGCTATTTTATTATTTATCTGTGGCCCGCAGTCTCAATTCTTAAATTTCTGAGACTAAAAACTTTCATTTCCCCCCAAGATAACATGGCCACAAGGCTACCCAAAGAGGAAAACCTGGAATTTCCAGTTTTCCTCAGGATAGCCAAGGGGCAAAGTTGGAACAGGGAAGAAGGGCTCACTTACACTTTTTTTTTACTCCCACTTATTGTTACCCATTTTAGTCATTCTCCAAGCACTCACACACACACACAATTTCAATGCATTTCTTAACCTGGGCAGCCTCAAATTCCCACTTAAGCTGCTACTTAGCTATAAGAGGCAAACCAACACTTTCTTAGGCCCTATGAGGGGAGACCTAACTCCACCCTCGGAGTCCTCTTAATCACACCACACCCACACAACTCTCACAAAAATTTTTTTTTACAGATCGGCTGGTGATCTGGCAGATCTGGTCTCATATATTTGTCAGTAGATCTGCGGGCGATCTGATGCCCAGGAGGTGATCAGGCTCCTCTTCCACTAAAATGTAGTGGGCTTCAAAAGGATCCTACCTTACTTTGGATGTCCTGGAGCCACCTGTAACCGGTTCCTCTCTGGTGTTCATTTTCCGCAGTGACCCACCCAGGGAGCTCCCCAGCTGAGTTTCGACCAGACGTTCCTCTGGGAGAATTTGTCCCAGGAGCGCTCTGAGGATTGCATGGCCAGACCAGAAGGAGTTCCCCGTGGGGGTGATCTGCGGTGTGAGCAGAACCTGGCTCATCACACAACATTCAAGGACGGGGCACCTGAGTGCCGTTTTACAGAAACAAGCACAACACAGGACAGGGCACAAACACGACAAACCAGACATATGTTTCCAGGTCCCCCTCCTTTCTCTACACTATCTAGGGGGACTCAAACCCACGCTGGCTCTGACCAAGTTTAGAGACAAGCAGGACACAAGAAACAATAAACACAGGACATTAATTACAACTGGACATTCCCGGCTTTTGGATCTTTCTAGCCAGAAGAATTACACCCAAACCAGAAGGATTGCGCTAGAACCAGACACTCCTAGAAGGCCCCCGCCTAACTAGAAGAATTGCACTCCACACAATATTGGAAAC
>NW_003852441.1:405995-420645 GCF_000181295.1 Otolemur garnettii | reverse complement strand
GGAACAGCATCACTGACCACGTCTGATCTAGCCTCTATCCCCTCAACCACAAGGAAAAGCTCCAAGAAAAACCTTTAACAACCTTAAGCTAGTTTGACTCTCACAAGGAAACACAAGAGACCGAAACATAAAATGTAGGAAGGAATGTCTCACTCACGGCTGGCCGACATGCATACTAAACACAAACCCATTCACACGTATCTCACCTCCAGAGCGGTGTCGAAGTAAGTCCCAGATGGGGGATGGGAGTCTTCCCGGTCAGGGAACCAAAATGTTGGGTCCGAGAAAGCCTCCCAAATCAACCCCAACCAACAAACTTGAGACTCACTCCGATGTAAAGGACATAAGATGAGATTTAATACAGACCTGGGAAGCCCAGGGGCCCCGGGCCTGGACTCTCCTGGCATGCAAGCCGAGGACAAGCCTAGACATTTTCTTAAAACAACCCCCTAAAACAGAAGAAAAGAACTGGTTGGGATGGATACTTAGAACAGGACTGTGAAGTCTGGTTAGGAGAGTGGGGGAGTGTGCGTGACTCCCCTACTTCCCTGTCCCTGGGGGTGGGTGCAGGGATCAGGAGGAGCTATCAGAACCCAGCAGCTAGGCTGGGCCAGGGACCCTCCAAACCCCTTTGTCCCTTCCTGCAGGCCCAGGAAGCCAATCTCCTCATTCCCACTTTGCAGAGGAGGAAGCTGAGGCCAAGAGAGATAAAGTGACTTGTCTGATGTCCCATAGTCAGCCTGCCAGCAGTGCAGCTAAAATTCAAACCAGGTCTGGGACTCCTGGGACCTGCAGTGTGAAGCTTCCAGGGGCAGGCCAGGTTTGCTCAGTCCCAGAGGTAGACAGGCCCACTGAAGGGCCCCAATGTGCTGAGTGCTACTTGCGTGTACCAAAGAGGCAGCCCTGGGATGTTCTGTCCACTGGCTCCAAGGTCAAGCAAGTAGGTGGTCTGCCTGCCCTGTGTGCATGACTGGAGGGAAGGTGGTGGCCTTGGATCTGGGAGGCCTCCTACTGCCTGGAGAACATGGTGACACAGCGCAGCTCACACAATGAGCTGAGTTTACCTCAGAGCTGACATTTCCCTGGACAAGCTTTTCTTCTTAGAAGGAAAACACAGGATAGGCAGCAACTCTGGCAGCTGTTTAAATACCAGAGTTCACATGATCTTCAGAGGCCAAGATAGCTGTCGTATTTCTCATAAACTTTCCTATCTTTTCTCAGGGGAACTCCTTTGCTTACCAACACAGAAATTCCACAGTGACCATAACTGTCAGCACCATGCATAGGCTGTACGTTGCCTAACTACAGGGAGGATGCCTGTCAAGTTCAAGTCTGTGTGAATGTACCTGTGCAATGTGCATGGTAGCTTTGAGATCCCAGAAACAGTTTCACTAAGTAGGCAGGAGAGTGGGTCCCCCTGAAGTTTTGAGTGAGCAGGTGTGCTCACCTTCCTGCTGATATACATCCCACCAAGCAGGAGAAATTGACTAGCTGTTATGACAAAAAGAACCTGGGGGTGGACAGCCACCTTTCTTGGTAAGCACCCTGCAGGTCACTTGCCTCCCAGCTCCCCACAGATGCTCACATCCCAGGGTGCGCAGGCTTGGCTTGTGTTAGAAGTCTGTGTGCCAGGTGCGGTGGCACATGCCTGTAGTCCCAGCTACGGGGGAGGCTGAGTGAGAGGAGCCCTGAGCCCAGGTCACGGTGAGCTCTGGTGGTGCCACTGCATGCCAGCCTGGGGGACAGAGCAAGACACTGCCTCAAAAAAAAAAAAAAAATGTTAATGCAGCAGCCCTGTACTTGGCTCTTAAATTCTTGAACAGACTTTCACTTGACCACTGTACTGTCCCTGTCTACTCTCCCAGTCTCCACCACCTTGCCTTGGCACCACTGTCATCTGGTCACTCAGGTCAGGACCCCAGGTCATTCCGACTCCTTATTGTCCCTCAGTGTCCCGTGGCCCAGCCACAGCACATCCTGGTGGCAATGCCTCCACGACACATTCAGGTCCCCTCCTTTCTCACCACCCACCTCCTCCCTGCCCAGGCCTCTGGCATCTCCCACTCAATGGTGACTTCAGCATCCTTCTGGCCTCCCCATTTCAATCATGCCCCACTATGGACTTTCCTCCTGAGGCAGCCAGAGGGGCCTTTAAGTCATTACATCAAAAGAAGCCAGACACAAAAAGGCTGCATCCCGTATGATTCTAGTTAGATGAAGAGTCCAGAACAGGTTCATCCACAGAGACGCAAAGCAGAGGGGAAGTTGCCGGGCCTGAGAGGCAGGGGTGATGGGGAGTGACAGCTGGTGGGAGCAGGGCTTCCTTTTGGGGTGATGTAAAGTTCCGGAACTGGATGGAGGTGGTGGCCGCACACCAGTGTGATACTGCGAATGACATGTTTTCACATGGGACAGAGGTAAATTTTATGTTATGTGTTCTCACCACAGTAAAAACAAGCCAAGTTAAATCAGACCACATTTGACTAAAACCCTCCACTGCCTGCTGCCCTCTGTCCTTTGGATATCCCTGTTGCCCCAAGGCCTTTGCTGCTTGTGAAGTCTAGTTAGAAGAGTGGGGTAGTGTTAGGACCTGGGACTGCCAGGTGGCCCTCTTGCCCCACTGCCCATTACTCTGGTGTGGTTTTATTCACAGCTCCTGATACTATTTGGAATGACCATGTTTATTTAGTAACTTTATTTGCCAGTTACCCTTTCCCAGCTAGAAGGTAAGCGTGTGAGAGATAGGGGCTCTGTTCACCATCTCCACTGTGGACCCCTGTGTGCCTGGAGCCCAGAGGGGCCTTATATGCTGAACAGCTGTGGTGGGCAGGCCGCCACAGCCCCCACAGCTTTCTGAGGCTTGCTCAAAGTGTCTTCCACTCACCCCTTGTCCCCCAGGGGTCTACCAGAGCTAACGCCTGAGCATGGACCCCCAGAACTGGAGCTTGCTCTTTTCCCCTCAAAATCTTTCTTCTTCTTCTTCTTTTTTTTTTCTTCTTTTTTTTAAGCCAGAGTCTCATTTTGTCACCCTCAGTAGAGTGCCATCATAGCTCACAGCAACCTCAAACTCTTGGGCTTAAGTGATTCTTTTGCCTCAACCTCCCAAGTAGCTGGGACTGCGGGCAACCACCACAATGCCCTGCTATTTTTAGAGATGAGAGGTCTCGCTCTGGCTCAGGTTGGTCTTGAACTCATGAGCTCAGGCGATCCACCCACCTTGGCCTCCCAGAGTGCTGGGATTAAGGCATGAGCCACTGCGGCCAGCCCCTCCTTTTTCCCTTTAAAAGAGTCATCGCTGCCTCATGAGCAGTCTTGATCTCTGCTGCACAGCATTAGGCTCCCCAACTTCTGGGTCCATTGCCATCTACACCTGTGCCTATAAGTGTGTCTTCATCCTCTGGCTCTGGGGAGAGGGGTCAGACACAGGCCTGCACATGCCACGGGAATGACCTCAGTGCATGGCTAATGCCCTGGGCTAGGCAGCACTGGGACTTGTTCCAGAGTGTCCGTGAGCACCTGCGATGGTTCCTGGATGGAAGGTGAGGAAGGCCTTGCTCTGTCACCTGCTGTGGCTGCCTGCACATGCCCTCAAGACTACTCAAAAGCCACCTTCTCAGTGACTTCACCTCCTTACTTAAAATTGCACCCCTACTGCCTTATGTTTCTAGGGCACTCACACCCCTCCTATTTTCACCATTTATCTCTTTAGTGTGTCATCTTGTGAAAGCAGGGGCTTTGTCCCCTGGCAGCCCTGTCCCTGGGGCAGCACCTCCTCCATAAACATTTGTTAAACCCACGAAGGAGGTGGAGAACTGCGTCTTCAAAGGCTGCTGTTTGGACTTCCTAGTTGACAACTATTTTGCCTGAATTTGGTGTCACTCATAGACTATCAGAGGAAATCAAGTGGGCCAGCACCTACCCCTCCACAACACGGCCCTGATTTGGCCTCCTTCTTTCCCCTCAGCATTGTGGCCTTAGTTCCTCGCTGGGCTCCCTGTTCTGGTCTCCTGCCTCCAGACCCCTATCCATCTGCAAAGCTGATTGTACCCATTCCTCAGCTTAGCACAGATGGGGGGGCCCTGCTGTGCTAATGTGGGGCCGTGGTGCTGCTGGCATCAGGCGCTGGGTCATTCCTGGCCGTCAGGGGCTGTCCCTGCATCGTAGGGTGTTAGCAGCATCCCTGACTTCTGCCCTGTAGAAGCCAGTAACACTCCCAGTTATGACAACCAAAAACATCTCCAGATTTTGCCAAATGTCCCCTGCGGGTGGAGACAGAATTGTCCCTGATTGAGAACCTTGGTGTTGCAGTATCGCCTTCCTGGTTTGACCCCGTCTCCTGAGCAGCCTCTCCCAGGTGGAGCTATTTTCAAGTTCTCAGGGAACCCAGGCTCCCTCCCTCCTCTCTGCCTCTGCACACACTGATTCCTCTTCATAGATGCTCTTCCCTCTTTCTCTTCCCAATCCGTTTTACCAATCTGCTTGGGCTTCACCCCCTCGAGAGACTTCCCTGACCCCAGAATGGTTTAGGGGTCCCCTCAGTGCTTCCACAGCCCCCTGTGGGTCCCCCATCAGAGCACTGTGCTCACTGATGCTAGTGCCCATTATGGTCTGGGTTTCCTTGTGGACAGGGGAGTCTTGGTACCTGGCATTTTTGTTTTCTGAATGAATCAATGACTGAGTGAGGACCACCAGCTAACTTTCTCATGCATATGTCTTCATCCCTCATTTTCCAACTTAGGGATAATGTCAAGCAGATTCAAATCAAAGAGATAGTGTAAACTCCCACGGTTGATGTTCAGTGGCTCATACCTATAATCCTAGCACTTTGGGTGACTAAAGAGGGGGGATTGCTTGAGCTTAGGAGTTCAAGATCAGCCTGGTCAATAGCGAGACCTCATCTCTACAAGTAATAAAATAATTAGCTAGTGGCATGTGACTGTAGTTCCAGCTGCTCCAGAGGTGAAGGCAGGAGGATGGCTTGAGAGAGGTTACGTGAGCTGTGATGCCACCACTGCACTCTAGCCTGGGTGACAGAGTGAGACTGTCTCAAAATAAAAGAAAGAAAAAGAGCTACCAGGACTCCATTCCTACAATTATCAACCTTTAATCAATCTTGTGTCATTTCTATACCTACCTATCCCCCTCATTGTTTGGAAGAAAATCTCAGATATCATATTATTTCATCTTAAATATGAATATTTTGACATTTGTCTCTAAGAGACAAGGACTATTCTTTCATCAATAGAACTACACCACCATTATAACTTTTTTAGCTAAAAAAGTTAAAATTTTGTCATTTTTTTTTGCATCTGTTGATGTGATCTTTTGATTTTTCTTCTTTAGCTTGTTGGTGTGATGGATTACATTGATTTTTAGATGTTGAACTAGCCTTGCATACCTGGGATAAATATTGCTTGGTGGTACTCACCTGTAGCCCCACTTACTTAAGAGGTTGAGGCAGGAGGATGGCTTTGAACCCAGGAGTTTGAGGTTGCTGTGAGCTAGGCTGAGGCCATGGAGACTCTAGCCTGGGCAACAGAGCAAGACTCTGTCTCAAAAATAAATAAATAAATAAAAAGGAAAATAAATTAGTCAATTTTATCTCTGTTATCAAATTTGTGGGCACAGAATGTTAGTGATATTTTTTTGTTATACTTCTCACGTCCCCTGGATAATTGATTTTGTCAATCTTTTCAAGGAACCAGCTTTCGGTTTTGGTGATTTTATTATTGATTTCCTGTTTGTTTTCAGCTACATTGACTGCTTTTAATTGTTTTTTCTTTTAGGGATGGAATCTTGCTTTCTTGCCCAGGCTTGAGTGCAGTGGCCTGATCATAGCTCACTGTGAACTTGAACTTCTGAGCTCAAGTGATCCTCCCACTGCAGCCTCCAAAGTAGCTGGGATTACAAGCATGAACCACCAATCCTGACTTTTTTAAGAAAAGAAGATTTGTAGAGATTTGCCCAGGCTGGTCTCAAACTTTTGGCCTCAAGCAACCCTCTGGGCCTCCCAAAGCACTGGGGTTATAGGCATGGGCTACCATGCCTGGCCTAACTTTTTTTATTTCTTTTTTTCTGCTTTGGACATAACCTGCTCTTCTTTTTGTAATTTCCTAAAGTGGAAAATTAGATGATTGATTTTATTTTTATTTCTTTTTTGAGACAGAGCCTCAAGCTGTCCCCCTGAGTAGAGTGCTGTGGCATCACAGCTCACAGCAACCTCCAACTCCTGGTCTCAAGCGAGTCTCCTGCCTCAGCCTCCCAAGTAGCTGGGACCACAGGTGCCCGCCACAGTGCCCAGCTATTTTTTGGTTGCAGCCGTCATTGTTGTTTGGCAGGCCCTGGCTGGATTTGATCCCACCAGCTCAGGTGTATGTGGCTGGCGCCTTAGCTGCTTGAGCCACAGGGGCCGAGCCAGACGATTGATTTTAGATCATCCTTCTTTTATAACATATATATTCAACTCTATAAATCTCCCTCTGAGCACTGCTTTTGCTGTATCCACAAATTTTGATACATTATGGTTTCATTTTCACTGAGGTAAAAATACTTTTAAATTTCTCTTGAGATTTCTTCCTTGATCCATGTATTATTTAGAAATGTGTTGTTTAGTCTCCCATTTGGGGGATTTTCCAGTTATCTTTATGTTATTGATTTCTAGTTTAATTCCATTATAGTTTGAGAGCAGATATTGTATAATTTCTATTCTTTTAAATTTTTAAGGTGTGTTTTGTGATCTGTCTTGCTGAATGTTCCATGTGAGCTTGAGAAGAATGTGTAATCTGCTATTGCTATTGCTGGGTAAATTAGTCTATGATTAATAATACTGTTGAGTTCCATTATATCCTTACTGATTTTTGTTCTTCTGGGTAGATACCTAGTAATGGGACTGCAGGGTCAAATGGAAGGTCTACTTTTGGATTTTTGAAGATTCTCCATACTTCTCTCCAAAAAGGCTGTATTAGTTTGCAATCCCACCAGCAGTGTGGAAGTGTTCCCTTCTCTCCACATCCACATCAATGCCTCTTGTTTTGGGACTTTGTGATGTGGGCTATTTCTTGCTCGGGTTAGGTGATCTCTTAGAGTGGTTTTGATTTGCATTTCTCTGATGATTAAAGATGATGAACATTTTTTCTTATGTTTGTTGGCCATTTGTCTGTCATTCTCAGAGAATATTCTGTTCAAATCTTTTGCCCACTTATAGAGAGGGTTGCTTGCACTTTTCTTATTTTTTAATTTGAGTTCTCTGTAGATTCTGGTTATCAGGCCTTTGTCAGATTCGTAACGTGCAAAAAGCTTCTCCCATTATGAGGGCTGTTTGCTCTGTTTTTGGTACTGTTAACTGTGCAAAAGCTTTTCAGCCTGATGAAGTCCCAGTTATTTATTTTATTTATTTTTGGTATTGCTGCAATTGGTAGGGGAGTCTTCCTCATAAAGTTTTTTCCCACGCCAATATCTTCAAGTGTTTTTCCCACATTCTCTTCTAGAATTTTTATTATTTCATGTCTTACATTTAAATCTTTTATCTAATAAGAATCAATTCTTGTCAGTGGTGAGAGGTGCAGGTCCAGTTTCAGTCTTCTGCTTGTGGATAACCAGTTCTCTCAGCATCATTTGTTAAATAAAGAATCTTTTCACTACTGCATGTTTTTGTTAGGCTTAGCAAAGATTAAACGACGATATGTGGCTGTGTTCATCTCTAGATTCTCTATCCTATTCCATAGATCTATGTCTCTGTTTTTGTGCCAGTACCATGCTGTTTTAATCATGATAGCCTTGTAATATAACCTAAAGTCTGGCAATGTGATGTTTCTAGATTTGTTTTTATTTCTAAGAACTGTATTTGCTATTTGGTTTTTTTTCTGGTTCCATATGAATCAAAGTACTATTTTTTTCAAGATCTTTATGACATTGGTGTTTTGATAGGGATTGCATTAAACGTATAGATTGCTTTGGGTAGTATGGACATTTTAATGATGTTGATTATTCCCAGCCATGAGCATGGTATGTTCTTCCATTTGTTGACATCTTCTGCTATTTCCTTTTTCAAAGTTTCATAATTATCTTTGTAGAGATCTTTCACATCTTTTGTTAGATATATTCCCAGGTATTTCATCTTCTTTGGTGCTATTGTAAAAGGAATAGAGTCTTTGTTCTCGGCTTGACAATTGTTGGCAAATACTAAGACTACTGATTTGTGGGTATTGAGTTTGTAACCTAAGATGCTGCTATATTCCTTGATCACTTCTAAGAGCTTTGTAGTTGAATCCCTGGGGTTTTCCAGGTATAAGATCATGTCATCTGTGAAGAGGGAGGTTTTGACCTCCTCTGTCCCCATTTGGATTCCTTTGATCTCCTTCTCTTGCCTGATTGCCATGGCTAGGACTTCCAACACTATATTAAATAGCAGTGGAGACAATGGGCATCCTTGCCTGGTTCCAGATTTGAGTGGAAATGCTTTCAGTTTTACTCTATTCAATATGATATTGGCTGTGGGTTTGCTGCAGATAGCCTCTATCAGCTTAAGGAATGTTCCTTTTAAGCCTATTTTCTTGATTGTTTTTATCACAAAAGGATGCTAGATATTGTCGAAAGCCCTTTCTGTATCAATTGAAAGTATCATATGGTCTTTATTTTTTATTCTATTTATGTGGTGTATTATATTTATGGATTTGTGTATATTGAACCAACCTTGTGTCTCTGGGATAAAACCCACTTGATCATGTTGTATAACCTTTTTAGTGTGTTGTCATATTCTGTTTGCTAATATCTTGTTGAATATTTTTGCATTGATATTCATTAATGATATTGGTCTATAGTTTTCTTTTTTTGTTGGGTCCTTTTCTGGTTTGGGGATCAGGGTGATATTTGCTTCATAGAATGTGTTGGGAAGGATTCCTTCTTTATCTATATTTTGGAAAAATTTATGCATTATAGGAACTAGTTCCTTTTTGAAGTTTTGATAGAATTCTGGTATGAAACCATCTGGTTCAGGGCTTTTCTTTTTTGGGAGGTTTTATATAATTGATATTATTTTAGTACTTGATATTGGTCTATTCAAGATTTATAAATCTTTCTGGCTGAGGTTTAGAAGGTATTGTGCTACCAGATAGTGATCCATTACCTCTACATTTTCATATTTCTGGGAATAGAATTTTTTGTAGTAATTGTTAAGAATCTTTTGTATTTCTGTGACATCTGTTGTTATTTCTCCTTTCCCATTTCTGATTGTAGTTAATAGAGATCTTATTTTTCTGTTTCTGGTTAGTCTAGCCAAGGGTTTATCAATTTTATTAATCTTTTCAAAGAACCAACTTTTTGTTTTGCTGATCTTCTGAATAATTCTTTTGTTTTCAATTTCATTTAGTTCTGCTCTATTTCTTTTCTTCTGCTAGGTTTGGGATTAGATTGTTCTTCCTTTTCCAGTTGCTTGAGCTGGCCTGGTAGTTTGCTGACTTGCTCTCTTTCTGTTTTCTTGATGAAGGTATATAATGCTATAAATTTCCCTGTAAGGACTGCCTTTGCAGTATTCCACAGGTTTTGGTAGTTTGTGTCTTCATTATAGTTTTGTTCCAGAAATCTAATGATCTCCTTGATTTCATCTATGACCCAGCTATCATTTGGCAGAAGGTTATTGTTTTCCATGATTTGAGTATGAAGATTTCTGTTGCTATTGAGTTCAACTTTTATTCCATGATGACCTGAGAAGATATAGGGGATAATTTCTATTCTTTTGAATTTGTTGAGGTTAGCCTTGTGACCTAAGATATGATCAATTTTGGAAGATCTGTGGGCTGTTGAGAAGAACGTATATTCAGTTTTGTTAGGATAAAGTGTTCTTTAAATGTCTGGTAAGTCCATTTGTTCTAGAGTCTTGTTTAAGTCCATTATTCTTTGTTTAGTTTTGCTTGGAGGATATGTCTAGCTGCCAATGGGGTGTTAAAATCTCCAACTATTATAGTGTGGGAAAGTATCATATTGTTCATATCAGTTGGGGTTTATTTGATATATTGAGGAGCATTCAGATAGGGCATGTAGATATTAACTATTGAAATCTCTTCACATTGTGTGTTTCCCTTGACCAGTAAAAAGTGTCTATCTTTGGGTAGTGCCTGTGGCTCAAAGGAGTAGGGCACCAGCCCTATATGCTGGAGTGGCAGGTTCAAACCCAGCCCTGGCCCCCCCCAAAAAGAAAAAGTGTCTATCTTTGTCTTTCAATATTTTTGTTGGTTTGAATCCCATTGTATATGCATACAAGAATGCAACCCCAGCTTTTTTCTGCTTTCCATATGCCTGGAATACTGTTGCCCATACCTTCACCCTGAGTCTTGTTTTATCTTTTGAGATAAGGTGAATTTCTTGTAGGCAACAGGTATCTGGCCTGAGATTTTCTATCTAGTCGGCCAGCCTATGCCTCTTTAAAGGAGAATTCAAACCATTCACATTAATTGAGAGAATTGATAGATGTGGCAGAGTTTTGGTCATTGCGTTTTTCAGAAGTCCAGAGCTTAATTTTATGCCTCTCACCATTGTGAAAGCTAAGCTTTGTTCTTTAATTTCTGGATAGGTTTACTTTGGTGATATACCCTCCCATTGATTATTATGAAGAATGGGTCTGAGTATTTCCTGTAGAGCTGGTCAAATAATGGCAAATTTCTTTTCTTTTCTTTCTTTTTTCTTTTCTTTTCTTTTTTTTTAAAAACAGAATCTCAAGCTGTTGCCCTGGGTAGAGTGCTGTGGTGTCACAGCTCACAGCAACCTCAAACTCTTGGGCTTAAGTGATTCTCTTGCCTTAGCCTCCCAAGTAGCTGGGACTACAGGCATCTGCCACAACACCTGGCTGTATTTTTTGTTGCAGTTGTCATTGTTGTTTAGCAGGCCCAGGCCAGGTTCGAACCCACCAGCCTCAGTGTATGTGACCATCACCCTACCCAGTGAGCTATGGGTGTGCTACCCAAGTCATGGCAAATTTCCTCAGCATGTGGATGTCAGTGAAGTATTTGATTTCTCCATCATAAAAGAAACACAGTTTAGCAGGGTGTAGAATTACTGGACTGGAAATTGTTTTGTTTAAGAAGGTTGAAGGTCAATGACCATCCTTTTCTGGCTTGAAAAGTTTTGGCTAAAAGATCTGCAGTCGTCCTTATACTTTTCCCTTTGTAAGTAATACTTTTTCTTAGACCTGGCTGCTTGAAGAAGTTTCTCCTTTATATTAATATTGGCAAGATTAATTACAATGTGTCTAGTAAAGACTTTGTTTGGATTGAGTTGTGCTGGGGTTCTGAAACTATCTATTATCTGAATTCTTGTGTCTTTTGCAATTCTTGGGAAGTTCTCTGCCATAATGTCTTGGAGCAGAGAATTTGTGCCTTCGGGACCATCCTCTTCCTCAGGAATCCCTATAATTTGGATGTTTGATTTCTTGGAATGATCCTGTAACTCAGGTAATATTGTTCTTTTTCTCCATTTTTCTGCCTCTTTGAATGTTTGGGATAGTTCAAAAGTCTTGTTTTCTTCTCCTTCTTCTTCTTTTTTTGCCATTGCTAAGTCTCGTCTTCTTTATCTGAGATTCTTTCTTCACACTGCTCAACTCTTTCTGAGGGACTCAACTCTATTGTGAAGCTCCTTAAATACCGTTTTCAATTCCTTGAGCTCCGCTATATCTGTCCTCATTATGTCCATGGCTTTAGTGACTTTGTCTTTGAATTCATTAATTTCTTGAGATGACTTCTGAATGATTTTTTGGTTCTCTGTTTCCATCTTTTCCTCCATTCTAATTATCTTATTTGCCATTCATATTCAAAATTATATTTCTGACAATTCAGCAATTTCTTTGTGGATGGGATTCTCTGTTGCATTTTCTTTGACATCCCCAGGAGGCATTGATCTGCCCTGATTTTTCATGTTGCCAGAGTTCTTCAGCTGATTCCTCCTCCTGAGTATCTTCCTCTTTTTCCATATGTTAATTATACTTTTTTAGTTGAGTTGATAGGCTGTCCCTGATGAGTCCACTCCTCACTGTTGCAGTGCCACTCCTGCACTAACAAAGGCAGAGAAGTAGTGAATCCACAGCCCTAGACAGTGTCTCCAGAGGAGTGGTTCTCAACCTTCCTAATGCTGTGACCCTTTAATATAGTTCCTCATGTTGTGGTGACCCTCAACCATAAAATTATTTTCATTGCTACTTCATAACTAGTTTTGCCACTGTTATGAATTGTAATATAAATATCTGATATGCAAGGTGTATTTTCATTGTTACAAATTGAACATAATTAAAGCATAGTGATTAATCACAAAACAATATGTAATTATACATTGTGAAATATTTATTTCTAATTACAGATAAATGAAATGTTGTCTTGAAGCATTGTGTAGCATGGTTAACAGTCTTAATATAACAACAGTAAACTGCATTGCTACATATTGTGATAGTATGGGTAAAAAGCCAACGTCAGTGCAAAGGTTGAGATTGTGTCTTTCTCACCAGATCAGAAATTCTTGGGGCAGTCTTTGTAAAAGCATAACAAAGATCATCTTCTACAGCAAGTCTACTTCTGTATTTAGACTTGATAACCAACAAGCTGGAAAACCCTGTTTCACAAAGATATGTTTCTGGAAATGGAAGAAGAAGGCGCAACTCAGTCTCAGACAGAACAGGATATGACTGCAAACACTTGATCCAGGATTTTATAACTGGCATTGTAGAGAAATGGGTTCTTGCTGCATCGCTGTTAATAAGTTCAATGAACTCCTCTTGTGCTGCCTCAGGAACATCTTCGACTTTGACTGTGAATGGGCTTCTGGAAAGTGCAAATGGGGTATCAGGTAGATTTGGAAAGTATGATGAAATTTCACCTGTAAGCATGTGCAAGTGTTCTTTCACGGAAATTGTCGTCGTAATCCTTTTGTATGGTTCAATGTCATGTTCCTCAAAGAAAGCGGATAAGGTAGGCAACATGTAAATTTTCTTTTCTTTTCTTTTTTTTTTTTTTGCAGTTTTGGCTGGGCTGGGCCTGAACCCGCCACCCCCAGTATATGGGGCCAGCACCCCACTCCTTGAGCCATAGGTGCTGCCT
Source organism: Otolemur garnettii (assembly GCF_000181295.1). NCBI lineage: Eukaryota > Metazoa > Chordata > Mammalia > Primates > Galagidae > Otolemur > Otolemur garnettii. The sequence goes on along the minus strand of NW_003852441.1, from coordinate 407,569 downwards.
GTAAATTTTATTTTCACCTAATTTTTTTTGCCAAAGCTGAAGTTTCATTTGGAATGATTGGATCTTTTAAGTCAAATTGAGGCATGTTGCATTTGGTCCTTGTAGTGATAAATTTAACCATTCAAGATGGCAAAGATGTCAACCAAGCAGCTATTTTCTGCAGTTCACTTTTATCACTGAAAAGTGCTTTGAAACTGCAGTCTTTCTTTCTGATTAAAAAATGTTTTGATTCCATCACAAAGCTCAAAAACATGTTTTAAAACCTCTCCTCTTGACAACCATCTCAATTTAGTGTGAAATAGAAGAGCATTGTTTGGTGCATCCAACTCTTTGCACAGTTGTGAAAATAGTCGACTGCTTAAAGTGCTCGCCTTTACAAAATTGACAGAACTTATGACTCTTTTCATTATTTCTTGTAGCTCTTGTGGCAGCATCTTCATTGCTAATATTTACCGATGAATCATACAGTGAGTTCTGATGACCTGGTGAGTCATTCAGTACCAAACGTTGAAATCCAGACCAACATCCTAGCATAGCTGGAGCACTGTCTGTGCAAACACCTTTTCCCAAGAGATCTTATGCTCTTTCAGAAATGAACCAACTGTGTCAAATACATCACGTGCAGTAGTTGTCGTTTCAAGAGGTTTGCAAAAAAGAAACTCATCTTTAAAGTCGCCATCATTGATATACCTCATGTAAACCAGTAACTGTGAACAGTTTGCAATGTCTGTAGATTCATCAAGCTGCATACTAAATATTGGAAGTGGAGTAGATTTAATTTCTTGGATTACCTGATCAAGAATGTCAGCAGACATGTCATCTATTCTTCTGTGGACAGTGTGGTTAGATAAGGAAATTGCACTCAATTTTGTTACAAATTCGTCTCTGATCATAATTCAAACAATGTCTTTGGCTGATGGCAACAGTAAATCTTCAGCAATGGTGTGAAGTTTCATAATTCTGGTGATTCTGAGTGCTACCAAATATGAAGCTTCAACTGCTGCTACGTTTTGTTTGTGGTAGTTGCCACCAGTGTTGAGTCTGGCTTTCTTGAGTCCATCAGCTTTGCTTCTAAAATAGTTGGTATCCTTGCTGGCAAAGCTCAATGCTTGCTATCAAAATGGCGTTTTAGTTTGTTCGGCTTCATAGATTCAGCTGATAGAACTTCACAACAAATAACACATTGCGGTTTCTCAATTCCTGCTTAATTATTGAGGTAAAACCATACTGTAAAAAATCCTCACTGTATTTTCTTTTCTTGTTCTCCTCTACACAATCCTTTGCCATGGGATGGTTTGCTAATGAAAATAACATATATAACAATAGCTTTAATAATACAAAAGATGATACGTGGCACAGTTCAGTCAACACAGTTCATTAAAGGTTCCTATGATTTACCATTGTGTTGTTTTTTACATACCTGTTACTATCACAAGGGGGCAGTATTCACATCAACCACAGCTGAATATAAAAAGACCCATCAGCATCCAGATTAAGTCCCCATGGTACAGATTTTTTTTTTTTTTTTTTTTGCAGTAGTTGATGATTCTACAGTACATGATTTTTTTTTTTTT
>NW_003852441.1:404100-405191 GCF_000181295.1 Otolemur garnettii | reverse complement strand
AAAAAAAAAAAAAAGTTGTTCAATCAGTGCTGACTCCACCCATCAAATCATGAGGCTGCCCATCTGACAGCACTAGCCCAGGGCTCAGGAGAGATGCTTATGCACTGGGCACTGTCCAGCCAATTGAGCACTGAGGGCTGCAGCTCTCTTGTTTTTCTACCACTTTCTTATTTCTGCAGCTTGATTCAGCCTGGGTGATAAGTACTCCACGCAGTCTTCTCAGTGTGGAGCTCCTCTCATTCAATGTCCATCCACTTCAGTGTAATATCTCTCCCTTTGAGCATGAGCCTCTGGCAAAAGCTGTTTCTGGTCAGCCATCTTCCCACAACTCCTCAGTACAGCCACTTTGGAAGACAGTTCAGGCATTTCTTACAGAAATAAACATACTCTTCCCATATGATCTGGTAATGTGTCTCATGGTGTTTACTAAAATGAATTGAAAATTTATGTCCACAAAAAATCCTGCACACAGATGTTTATAGCAGCTTGATTCATAATTGCCAAAACTTGGAAGTAACCAAGATGTCCTTTAGTAGGTGAACAGATAAATAAACTATGGTACATCCAGACAATGGAAGGTTGTTCAGTGCAAAAAGAAATGAGTTATCAAAGCATGGAGGGAACTTAAATGCACCTCACTAAGTGAACGAAGCCAGTCTGAAAAGGCTACAAAATATACAATTCCAACTAAATGTTGTTCTAGAAAAGACAAGACTATGGAGAGAGTAAAAACAACAGTGGTTGCCAGGAGTTTGGGGAGAGACAGAAGAATAGACAGGATACAGAGGATTTTTAGGGTAGTGAAACTACTTTGTATGATGCTGTAATTATGGCTATATGTCATTATACATTTGTCCAGACCCATAGAATGTACAGCACCAAGAGAGAGTTCACAACCTAAGGTGAACTATAGACTATATTGATGTAGGTTCTTCAATTATATCTACCAAATGTGCTATCTGGTGAAGGATGCTGATAATGGGGGAGTTTGTACACACATGGGGCATATAGGAATTCTCTGTACCTTACTCTCAATTTTGCTGTGAACCAAAAACTTCTGTTAAAAAAATTTTTATTTCTTTTTTTTTTTA
>NW_003852441.1:394295-398910 GCF_000181295.1 Otolemur garnettii | reverse complement strand
TTCAATTGTGTCTTCCCTATTTTCCCTTGGAGGAGTTGATCTACTCTGGTTATTTGAGTTGCCAGAGTTTTTCTGCTGGTTCCGCCCCATGCTGAGTTTACCTTGTTTGGAGGCCTTATCAGAACCGTTCAGTTGGTGGCTTCTTCTGGTTGCCCAGAGAGACAGGCAGAGTGTGTCTGTTGTCTTTTCCCAGTTTTCAAGTGCTGGGGCAGCTGGGGTGCAGTGGAACAGCAGCAGCTGCACGGGAATGTGCGTGGCTGGATTAGACCTCGTTCAGCCTGCCAGGCGACCAGAGGGCAGGAAACTGGTAGCAGCCAGATCAGTCCTAGTTCAGCCCCTCTGGGGCAACTAGTGGAACAGGGGAACTGTAGTGGCTAGATTAGTCCTAGTTCAGCACCTTGGAGCAGCCAGGGGGTAGGGGAATGGCAGCAGTAGCACAGGGTATGTGAGCGACCAGATCAGTCCTAGTTCAACCCCACCAGAGTAGCTGGGGGGAAGCATGGGACTACTTCACCATTGCCTGTTGGATGCGTGTGGCGTTAGCAAGCCCATCTGTGCCCTCCCAGTGTGGAAGCCTGGAGGGGGGAACTCCTCCACGTATGTCTGAGGGACGTATGTGGCTCTAGCAAACAGTTCTGGGCCCTCCAAGAGTGGTAGACCTCTCCTCCACCACCTGCAGGGTGAGCGTGGCTCTAACAAGCAGTTCTAGGCCCACCCTGCTTGGGAGCCTGGAGTGGGAAACACCTCCCCTGGCCCCCGTGGGGTGTGTATGTCTCTCTCAAGTTGTTTGAGAGAGACAAATGGAATGGAGGATTCCTCTGCCTCTGCCTGCGGGATGCCTGCAGCACTAGCGAGCGGTTCTGTGCCTGCCCAGAGCAGGAGCCTGCTGCCCATGAGGCATGCGACTCTAGCAAGTAGTTTTGGGGCCCACCCTGCTCTGTGAGGACAAAGGGACCCACCTGGCAAATGGGTTAGTCTAGGAGGGTTAATACCTCCTTCCCCACCTTGCACCCAGTCACTTGTAATCCCCCAGGTCTGTGGCCCTATTCACTCCAGTAGGCCACTGCTTCCAGGGTTTACCTAGCAAAATCAGCCAGAAATCTGAGTTCAGCAGGGGGGACTTGAGTGTTTAAATTAGGCTTCTGTCCAGCTAGATTTCTCTGTAAATCAGAGGTTGCATTCAGCTTTACACTCAGGTGTCAATTCTAGCCTCTGCCTGCCCACTGCCTTTGTCTCAGCCGCATTAGCCCCCAAGGGCTGGCGCTCCACCCAAGAAAGTTATGTGCGCCCTGCCTGTGGCTGCTGTCCGGAACCTCTGCTTGCCCAAAGGGATGGGGCTGGAATGGCATCAGCCTGCTGCTCAGCCACTGTTGCTGCACTGGCATCCGCTGAGCTGAATCTCCTCTCCTCATGCCCGCACCACAGTCAGCACAGAACCGCACCAGCCCTTTCCCTCTCCACTTCTCTCAAGGAGATGCCCAAGAATCAGGATTCCATAGGTAATAAAACTCCAGACCTCGGAGTGGGCGAGTGGGGACTCCTCGGAGTTCAATGTTGCAGGTGGGGAATATATACAGATTTATACAGTTTTATAGTTTTATGCCTGGCCAGAGGGTGCCATGGCATGCCAGCAGGGGTAGGAGATCCAGTTTTTAGGGGGTCTCTCCCCCTTGGGATAGAGTGGGAGGAAGTTTGAACTCTGCTCACTTGTTTGCATAGAGTAAACTGCGAGCCCTTGTTGTAGGGGAGGGGATTCCCATCTGCTTGGTGGTGGATTTTGTACCTTTTGGTTGTATTTTTGGGGTCCCAGCTTGCCTCAGGAAGGTTGAAGTGCACTCTTCAATCTTCTCTCTTGGCTCTGCTCCAAACCATCAGCTAATTTGCTAAACTTCTGTCCTTTCAGCCTCCTTCTGGACGAGAGCTTCTGTAAAAAGCTGGCTGCAGTCTGCCATCTTGGCTCCACCCCCTCCAAAATTTTTAAAAATAAGTAAGTACAGTTCTTTTCAAGATCATCAGCCCACTGGGGAATCCCATGTTCTCCATTGGTACATGCGCACACGTGCACACACACACACACACTCACACACACATATATGCATAGAAATAATATATAAATGTAGCTATAGTTCTTTTCATTTAAAAAATCCTAAGCATTAAAGGGGTACAAATGTTTTTGTTACATGGATAGCTTTTATAATGCTTAATCAAGGCTATTAGTGTGCCATCACCCAAATAGTGTTTATGTAGGTCGGTACCACTCTCCTCCCCTGCTTCTCTTCTTGAGTTCCAATGAGTTTTACTCCTATCTGTTCCAAATTATTAAAGAGTTCACATGGTGTGTGTTTTCCATTCTTGAGATTCTTCACTTAGAGTGATGGTCTCCAATTCCATCCAAATCACTGCAAAATACATTAATTCATTCCTTTTTATGGCTGACTAGTACTTCATGGTGTATATATACAATATTTCGTTAAACCATTCATGAGTTGATGGACACTTGGGCTGATTCCACATCTCTGCAGTTGTGAATTGTGTGCAATAAACATTTGAGTGCAGGTATACTTTTGATAAAAATGACTTCTTTTCCTTTGGGTAGATATCCAGGAGTGGGATTGCTGGATCAAATGGTAGGTCTACTTTTAGTTCTTTGAGAACTCTCCAGACTGCTTTCCATAAGGGTTGTACTAATTCGCAGTTCCACCAACAGCTTATAAGCATTCCCTTTACTCTGCATCCATGACAGAATCTATTGTTTTTGGACTTTTAATGAAAGCCATTCTGACAGGGCTGAGGTGATATCTGATTGTAGTCTTAATTTGCATTTCCTTGATGATTAGTGACACGGAACATTTTTCATATTTGTTGGCCATTTGTCTGTCTTCTTTTGAGAGGCTTCAATTCATATATTTTCCCTACTTTCTGCTATTTTTTTTTTTCAGTTTTTGGCTGGGGCCAGGTTTGAACTCACCACCTCTGGTATATGGGCTGGTGCCCTACTCCTTTGAACCACAGGCACCGCTCTTTACTGGGTTGTTTTTTTCTTGCTGATTTGTTGACTTCTTTGTAGATTCTGGATATTAGCCCTTTATCAGATGTATAGTTTGCAAATATTTTCTCCCATTCTGCAGGTTGTCTGTTTGCTTTATTGATTATTTCCTTTGCTGTGCAGAAGCTTTTTAATTTAATCAAGTTCCATGTATTTATCTTTATTGTTGCTGTAATTGCTTTTGGAGTCTTAGACATAAGTTCTTTGCCTAGGCTGAGATGTAGGAGAGTTTTCTCTACATTTTCTTCTAGAAAAAATATAAGGTTTTATTCCTTACATTTAAATCTTTTATCCATATGAATTATCATTTGAAGGTGGTGAGATAGGGTTCTATTTTACTCTTCTGCATATCCAATTTTCCCAGCACCATTTATTGAATGGGGCTTCTTTTCCCTAGTGTTAGTTGCTGTCTGCTTTGTCAAAGGTCACTCTATTGCAATAAATAACCAGAAGACAAAAGAAACTTATTTTTTTGCAAGAGAGAGACAGGGTCTCACTTTGTCACCCAGGCTAGAGGGCAGTGGCCAACTCTCAGGCTCAAGCAATCCCCCTGCCTCTGCTTCCTGAATAGCTGGGACTTTAGGTGTTTTCCACCACACCTGGCTAATTTTTAATTTTTTGTAGAGACAGGATGTTGCTATAATGCCTGGGCTGGTCTTAAATTCCAAGACTAAGCAATTCTCCTATGTTGGTCTCCCAAAGTGCCAGGATTATAGTCATGAACTGTCAAGCCCAGCTGATAATAGTTGACTTCAAATAAGGCCTAGCATTGCAACCAGTTGATATCACCATGTCTTGTTTAATCTATAGGTTCCCTATTCATTTCTCTTTGATGTTTTGCCATTTATTTGCTGAGGAAGTCAAGCATTCACCTGATAGGGTCCCCACAGTCTGGATTTTTGTTTGCTGAACCTCCCTGGTATTGTTTCACCCATTTCTCTGTCTCCTGTAATTCCTGCAGGTTGGCAGCTGGGGCCAACTCCTGCTCAGATTCAGGCTCTGCTGTTTTTGACAGTGGCTCAGAGACAATGCTGGTTTGACCACTAGGAGGCACCCCCTGCCTGGCTTCTCTGTGGTGTCAGAAGCAGGATGCCTTGCTTAATTCCCTGTGGTCTCCATGCCTGCCCTGTGGTGCTTGCTGTGAAACATTTCCTGGACCCCTGTGGGGTGGAGGGAGGTACAGCTTGTCATGAGCTGAGCTTGTTCTCCAAGACTGGAGAGTTCTGCAGCCAGGGTTCCATCTCTTAGAAGGCAGAGGTTAGGACTTCTCTTTCAGCCTCAAGGATGGGTGGTATTTTGGCAGGTCAAAGTGAGAAAGAGGGCTTTGGGGGATGAGAAACAGCCTTCATTGTTGGCTTTGCCTCTTGCCCCCCAAGGGTACCCACTCACTGCCTGTTGTGTATGCACTCTGTTCTCTGTCCATTAACCCAGCAGCCTGTCCCCTTGGGGTCAGGTTGGCTGCTTGGTGGTTTACAGTAAAAATGCTGGGGTTGGCTCGGCGCCTGTAGCTCAACCGGCTAAGGCGCCAGCCACGTACACCTAAGGTGGCAGGTTCAAATCCCCAGCCCG
>NW_003852441.1:393597-394124 GCF_000181295.1 Otolemur garnettii | reverse complement strand
AAAAAAAAAAAAAAAAAAAAAAATGCTGGGGTTAGAAAGACCCAGCGTTGAGCCCCAGCTCCGCCTTGTACTGGTTTGTGACCTTGGGCAAATGTATAGTTGTCTGTGAATTTCCATCCCTTCATCTATAAAATGGACATCATAATATTTGTACACAGGCATCTAGGCCTTATTTTGCACCAAGACTTGTTTTGAGTATTTTACATGTATTAATTGAGTGAGTTTTCCCCATGAGCTTATGAGTTAGGTACCACTATCTTTCCTATTTTGCAGATGAAGAAATCAAGGCACAAGAAGTTTAAGCACAACCACTGAATGATCAAGCTGGGAACCAAACCTGATCTGACCACAGAGCTCACATTCTGGTTATTTCTCTAAGAGTTACCCCTGTGAGCCCCAGTTTTTCTATGTGCAGACTGGGAGTGATAATAGTACTTACTTCCTCGGCCTGACTTGAAGCTGTCCGCACCTGGCACATAGTAAGTTTGTGGCACATATTGGCTATTACTACTCTGTCCCAGCTTCCT
>NW_003852441.1:385170-393476 GCF_000181295.1 Otolemur garnettii | reverse complement strand
CGCACCTGGCACATAGTAAGTTTGTGGCACATATTGGCTATTACTACTCTGTCCCAGCTTCCTGGTCTCCTTCCTTTCCCCCCATATTTGGCTAAACATTGGCTGCCTGGGAACACATCCTTCTTCCTCTCCCTATTTTTAATCACATTTCCTTAGATTTCTGGACTCTATGTGTGGGCATCATTGGTTATTTGCAGTCCGCGTGGGAAGACCAGGGCTTTGGGGAAGTGAGGCAGCTTCTTAGATGGGTAACTGGGAATACTGTGTTTATTTTGCAGAAAACCCTGGCCTTGTCCTCTACTGGGAGAGTGACTCACTGACTCTCCTTCCATCTCTTGGGGACAGAGTCCAACATCACCAGAGTGTCTGGGATGGTGTCTACTGGGAGCGATCGTCTGTGGTGGAGACTCCAAAGGCTTCTTGAGAGGCTGCCCCACGACAGGGCAGCAGGCAAGGTAGGAGGGTAGGCAATATACCTTCTGCTCCTCTGCCATTTTGTCCTCAGGGAGCCACGGGAACAGGGAAAACCAGGTGTGGTGGCTTTTGAGAAGATGAGCCTGAGACGGCTTTCTTGGACCTAAGAGAAGCATAGGATTGAAAATCGCAGCAGACACTGTTGATGGCTTTCCTAACACTTTTCTCTTTGTGTTAACAAAACATTGATTCATTTGTGAATCAGTGTTCTAAGTCAGTCATGACCATTTTGTTACCAAATTTCCCAGCCTCTTATACTGGAGTGGTCATTTAACCTAGTTTTGGCCAATCAATCCTAAAGTGGAAGTCTGGTGGGAGGATTTCTGGAAAAGCTTTTGCTCTCCTGATAGAAAGACAGAAACAACTAGCATGCTCCTACTTACTCTTATCATTGGCTTCCCTTGAATCCAGATGTGATGACTAGAGCTATGGCAGCTATCTTGTGTCTATGAGGTCAAAGCATGAGGATGAAAGGTGAGTAAATTAAGGATGGCAGAGTCAGATTTCCTGATGTCAGAAACTCCCTGCCTGTAAGAACGTATTTGTTTAAGCCTCTGTTGGTTGGGTTTTCTGGTTTTTTTTCTAATTAAGTCATTTGTATATAGATCATGAATACATTTATGCCATTATGGGATTCAATGTGTTGATTATTTATACAAATTGGAGTGCTTACATCCTACCAGTTAACATAGCCTTCACCTCATTTGCCCAATTACAGTGTTAAGACATTTGTGTTCTACACCTGATAGATCCAACTTGTACTTGCAATATGCTCCATAGGTGTGGTTCCCCCTATTAACCCTCCCTCTATTGACACATCCCCTCCCTACCCCTTTCCCTCCCCTTCCCTCCTTCAATCTGGGGTGTTTTCTCAGGTAAATGTATTATTAACTGATATAAACACAATGGCAGTGGGTGAGCTGGCCAATTAGGGACATCACATGCTTTCAGATATCCAGTTCCTCAGGACTGCTGTGTGCTGAGCCTCCTGCTGGGCCTTAGTGATATTTGGCAAATCAGGTCCAGATCCTCCCCTCAAGAAGCTCACACTCCACTAAGAAAAATAAGACAAATTGCATAACTGGTACAAACTATCACACAGCTCTCAGGGTGCAAGAAATTCCTTTGCTTTTAAAATTAAAATTAAGCTCTACTCAAGGCCCTACTTGTCAAGGTTGGCAAAACTACAAAAAGGTCAAATGGGGTGGGGAAAAGCATAGAATCATTCAGGGTCAACCCAAGATCTCAGAGTTCATCAGCCCTGGAATACTGAGGGGGACCTTTGTCTTCTTCCTTTGACATTCCTGCTGACTCAGACCACTATTAGCTACATAAAATTAGCTTCTAACACAAGTAAACACCGAAGTCCCAGGGCCCAAGATGAGGAAGATCTATTTCTCATTCACATCACAGTCCAACGTGTCAGGTTAGCAGGCTCCAGGGAGCAGGTAGGGTCTGTTTCCTACAGTCACTGAAAGACCTAGACTCTTTCCATCCTGTGGCCCTGCCACTCTCTAGGTCTTCAGGGCCCTCTCAGTTCATCTGAGGAATGAGAGAGCAGGTGGTGCATGAAGGGTCCTACAGGCCCAGAAGTGGTGACATCACTTCTTTTAACATTTCATTGGTTAGAACTCATCACATGGCCACACCTAACCACAAAGGAGCCTGGGAAATGGAGTCTCCTCATGTGATCAGAAAGAAGAGAGAACATAGACGTGGTCGCACCACTTGACCCCTTAAACATAGAGGGCAGCATGCACCCACTCACTCTCCAAGAAGGCACTGCCAACTTGGCTGCAAGGGAGGACAGTTCCTTCCACTTGGGGGACCCACAGCCTTCCTCTATCATCAGGGATTTGGCAGACCTAGGACTCCTTGTTTCTCCAAGCCCCTGCATGCAACATCTTCTCCTCACAGCCCAGCTGGCAAATGTCCTGAATGCACCTGGCACTTCCCAGCATAAAAACCTGAGGGCCACCTCCAGAAGCCCACCTGGGTCCAGGAATGCCCACTTACACCAAAACACACATACATAACTGCATTTCTACTACTAGGGTTAGAAGAGTTTCTCAACCTTGCCACTATTACATTTTGAGTCAGATAATTCTTGGTGGTGTGGGCTGTCCTGCACATGTTAGGATTTTAGCAGCTTCCCTGGCCTCTACCCACTAGGTGCTCATACATCTGTATGAGATCTGACAATTAAGTTTGCAAACTCATCATAGAAAAAGTACTACATACCTCATTACTGAATATCACTAGGTCACCTTTTACCTCCCTTGGGAAGCTATGGACTGACACCAGTGCCTCATTCACCCTTCAAAGCAATTTTGGAACTCTTTTTCTGGGTTGGCCATCAGAGCTATTGTTGTATTACCCTTGATATCCCTAATGTCATCAGAGTATCTTCCTTTTGATATTTCTTTTGTCTTTGGGTAAAGAAAAAATTCACTGGTGGCCAAATCAGGTGAGTAGGGAGGGTGTTCCTATACGGTTATTTGTTTCCTGGCTAAAAATTTCCTCACAGACAGTGTCGTGTGAGCTGGTGCATTGTTGTGATGCAAGATCACACCTTTTTTAGGTCAAAATTTTCAGTAAAGATTTTTCTGTTTCTCTATCAATGTTTACTTGGTCTGCTATGCTTCTCGTCATCAGCTGATGGTTTTGATGCCCAAAAATTTGACAAACTTTTGCAATGTTTTTGTCTGTTTTGCTGGTTCCTGGCCACCCTCACCTCTCTTCATCAATGATGCTTTCTCTCCCCTCAGAAAAACATTTAATCCATTTGTACACTGCCATTTTCTTCATGGCATTATCCTCATAAACTTGGATTAACATGTTCCTGATTTTGCTTCCATTCTTGCCAAGTTGAACAAGAAATTTAACGTTTGCTTGTTGCTCTAATTCAAGCTCTGAGATTCTCACAATGGCACACAAAACACACAACAACAATAATGAACTCCACTCAGTGAGACACAGCCACACATCTACACGAACACAGTTGTAAGACACTGTATACCAGGGTTATGAAAACTTACTGAGTTGTTTGAACAGTGCTGCCAATGTAAGTGCATGGTGGCAAGCCTGCAAACTTGATTGTCAGACCTCATAGCCGCCCCAGCCCCTACTCAGTTGTGACAGCTTGCTGAACTACTCCCCACAGGGGTCTTCCAGGCTCACAGACACTCTAGATACTGCCCAATGTCTTGTGTATGTGTACATGTGCATGCATGTGCCAAAATCACCCCAGGTTGAACAGGTGCCAGAGCTTTAAAGAGGAAAGGCTGGCTCCTTTTTGGTGGAAGTGGGAGGTGCAGAGAGTGTGCGGGAATGTGTGTGTTATTCTCTGATATGTCTGTAGCAGCAGAAAATAAAGCCAAGATGGCGATTCATTTCTCAGAAATATCATAATTAAAATGATAGCTGTACAAGATCAGTGTGTAAATGAGGTCTCTGAGGCTGATAGGTTCAAAGGCAGGACCAATACTTCAACTCCTTGTAGGGGGAGGCTTCAACAAAGGACAATATGGTTCAAGCAGGTCATCAAGACTGAGAGGAGTCTGCCAAAAGGACAGTGGGGGTGGAGCTTCTCAGCAGGTTTGCAAAGTCCCCAGATAAGAAGAAGTTTGTTGCACACTGGGAACTGGAGGTAATTTAAGTGGCTAGAGGCAGGGTGGCTTTAAGATGACCATTTCCCTCACGAGCCCCCTTCAAACTGGGTTCAGTCCCCTCCTCTCTGTTCCTGTTGGCTCCTACTGTCCTACTGGCCGGCTGTCCTATGGCTTGCTTTCCCTCAAAGTCCTGTCTTTTGTTCCAAGTATCCCAATCCCTCACACACAGTAGGTGCTCAGAAAATTAAATGAATGCATAAATTAATACATGAAAGCGCTGAATCATGGAGGGATCTCATAGACCAGCCTGAGAGGATGGGATTCTGGTTTGGACAGAAGGGAGACATTGCAGGATCATAAAGCAGGGGAGTCACCTACTGCTGAATAGACGGTGCTCTGGAAAGGGTAGAAGCTGGGAAGGCAGCTGTGGAGATTGTCCAGGTAAGGCCCAGGCAGAGCTATTTTAGAGGAACGATTACAGAAGTTGGTGATTGATTAGTTTTGGCAGAGAGGGGGAGGGATCGGAGTGGCGCTTGGGTGTCTGATTTGGGAGATTGGGACTTAGCATTGGAGGCTTGGAGTATGGAATAGGGTTGCAGGGCAAAGAGGAGGAGTGGGGGGGTGCAGAGCCAGGGAGACCCTTGTGGGGAGTGATCTAGCAGGTAGATGGAATCTGAAGGAGTCTGAATTAGAAATAAAAAAGTAGGAGTCATTCATAGGTAGTGACTGGAAGAGGAAACACACAGTTCCATTTTTAAGGAGCAGGCTTTTGCTAATTTTACATATATACAAGGCCAAGCAGCAGTGCTGACATGGAGAAAGAGCAGCTTGTCTGGAGAAACACTGTAAAGAGCCCTTGGTTAGGTAAAGGGAGGGCAGTGGGGTTGTATATGGAATGCTCAGCTTCCCTTAGAGCTGGGGGTAGGTTAGGACCTTGAGGTGAAGGCTGGAGGGCCACGAAGCCCCTCAGGGAGATCTCCTCTGGGACCCAAAGATAAAGTCTCAGGGTAGGGGGTGGCGGGGAGACAGGCTGGGATGGCAAATATTTCACTTTAAGCAATACCTGATGTATAGTTACCCTTCATCTTAGAACTCAATAATAAAAAGGGCAAATAACCCGATGAAAAATGGCCAAAGTATCTGAACACACATTTCTCCAAAGAAGATATGCAGGTGGCCAATAGCACAGGAAGAGACTCTCCACATCATTACCCTAAGGGAAATGCAAATTAACATAATAAGCACCACTTCACATCCTAGAGAATTTGCTATAAGCAAAAAGTCAGAAAAAACAAACAATAAAACAAGTGTGGGGAAGATGTGGAGATATTGAAACCCTCAAGCATTGCTGAATTGCTGATGGGAATGTCCAGTGGTGCAGCCAGTTTAGAAAATAGCCTGTAAGTTCCTCAGAAAGCTAAACATAACCCAGCAATTCCACACTAGGGAAAACCCAACAGAAATGAAAACATATGTCTATAAAACGCTGTTTGTGACATGTTCACAGGAGCCTCATTCACAATAGCACGGAAGGGGAAACAACCCTAAAGTCTATCTACTGAAAAATGGATCAGGAAAAGACGGTCTGGAGATACGGTGGAACGTTGCCCATCCACACTCCCTGTGGCTGGGCCTAGAAAACGTGCAAAGTGAAAGCAGCAGACACAGCAGGCTGCACAGTGTATGGCTCCGTTTGTGTGAAATGTCCAGAACAGGCAAATTCACATAGACAGAAAGAAAATTAGTGGTGGACAGGGGCTGGGGAGGTGGAAACGAGAGTGACCACTAATGGAGAAGGGGTTTCTCTTTGGGGTGATGGTTAGATCACAGTGATGGTTGCATGCCATTATGAATGTGTTAAAAACTACTGAATTGTATATTTCAAAATATAAAATTTAAAATGTTTACATGGTGAATTGTATGTTATGTAAATTTAAGGTCAATAATACTTTAAAAAACTATAATTGGAGCGTCCTCAAAGAACTCAAATTAGACCTTCCATCTGACCCCACAATCCCAGTACTAGGTGTCTACCCAGAAGAAAAAAAATCATTTTATCATAAGGACATTTGCATTAGATTATCACAGCTCAATTTATGATCACCAAGATGTGGAAACAACCTAAATGCTCATCAACTCAGGAATGGATTAACAAACTGTGGTGTATGTATACCATGAAGTACAATTCAGCCATAAAAAGATGGTGACTTCAGATCTTTTGTATTAACCTGGATGGAGTTGAAACACATTCTTCCTAGTAAAATATCACAAGAATGGAGAAGCAAGTATCCAATGTACTCAATTTTATTATGACTATCTAACACATGCCCACATAGGAGAAAACCTTAATTCTATTCAAATTGGGGGAAGGGAGATGGGGGGGCAGGAAGGGAGATGGCTGTGCTCTCACCTAAAGGACACAAAGTAGTAATGGATGGCACACCTTTTGGGTGCAGGACATAACTGCAAGGCGGACTCTACCTAACAAATTCAAAAATTGTGACCTGGTTGTTTGTACCCTCACAATAACCCGAAATAAAACAAATTATAATTTAGGGAATTCTCTGTACTTTCACTCAATTTTTCTATAAACCTTAAGTGCTCTAAAAATTAAGACTAGGCTTGGCACCTGCGGCTAAAGCGGCTAAGGCACCAGCCACATACACCTGAGCTGGCAGGTTCGAATCCAGCCTGGTCCCGCCAAATAACCATTATGGTTGCAAAAAAATAGCCGGGCATTGTGGCAGGCACCTATAGTCCAGTTACTTGGGAGGCTGAGGCAGGAGAATCACTTGAGCCCAGGAGTTGGAGGTTGCTGTGAGCTGTGATGCCACTGCACACAGCTCTGTCTCAAAAAAAAAAAAAAAATTAAGACTAATAAATAAACAAACAGGAAGGAGCCCTGAGGAGTGGGAAGTGTGTGGCCCTTGCCCCCGAAGACCCGCCCGGCCCCCAGTCCCAGCATTGTTGCAGATGCTGTCTGCATGCCCTCTGCCACTCCTGGAGGATTTCTTCCTCCCTTGAGTGAGGACAGAGCTTCCCACAGGGTCAGCAGGGGCTGCCTGCTCAGGCCAGACAAAGGGCTTCTTGTCCTTAACTCTCCTTACTGCCCCATGAGGGAGCAAAGGGGGCGCCACAGGTCATCAGCCCCAGGTCTGTCCATGAGTACCTGGCAGAGCTCAGGGGACTCCATGTGTGTCTGGCCCTAGGGCTCCTAGGGAAGGCTGTTTGTCATCTCCTGAACACCCTCTGGACAGCAGTGCTCTCAATGGAGACACACACAGCCACTGCCCCACAAACAATGGCACTTTGACACAAGCACACTCAAACAGACACCCCCACACATAGTCAGTCACAGTGGCCCTCACAGCACCATCACACAGACACCCTGACACAGAGTCACTCACACAGACATCCTCATACAGAGTCCCTCACACAGACACAAATACTCAATGTCACTCAACAGATACATACAAAGAGTAATTCAGACACAGGCACACACAGAGTCACATAGACACACACAGTGTCACTCACACAGACACACACACACAGAGTCAATCACACAGAGTCACTCACACAGACACACACAGAGTCACATAGACACACACACAGAGTCACTCACACAGACACACACAGGGTCACTCACACAGACACACATACAGAGTCACACAGACACACACACAGAGTCAGTCACACAGAGTCACTCACACAGACACACACAGAGTCACATAGACACACACACAGAGTCAGTCACACAGATGAACACACAGAGTCACTCACATAGACACATGCGCAGAGTCACTCACACAGACACACACAGAGTCACATAGACACACACACAGAGTCACACAGATACACACGCAGGGTCACACAGACACACACACAGAGTCACACAGATACACATGCAGGGTCACACAGATACACACACAGAATCACTCACACAGAGTCACTCACACAGACAAACACAGAGTCACACAGATACACGTGCAGAGTCACACAGACACACACACAGATACACACAGAGTCACTTACAAAGACACACACAGAGTCACAAAGACACACACACAGACACACACTCACACACACACACACACACACACAGACACACACACACACACACACACACAGAGTCACTCACACAGACACATACACAGAGCCACTCAGACAAACACAGAGTCACTCACACAGACACATGCAGAGTCACACAGACACACACAGAGT
>NW_003852441.1:384470-385036 GCF_000181295.1 Otolemur garnettii | reverse complement strand
ACACACACACAGAGTCACTCACACAGACACACGCAGAGTCACTCACATAGATACACACACAAAGTCACTCACACAGACACACACACAGAGTCACTCACACAGACACATGCAGAGTCACTCACACAGACACACGTAGAGTCACTCACACACACTCAGAGTCACACAGACACACGCAGAGTCACTCACATAGATACACACACAGAGTCACACAGACACATGCACACAGAGTTGCTCACACATACCCACGTGCACACACAGTCACTCACACACACACCTGAACATGGAGTAACTCACACAGACACATGCACACAGAGTTGCTCACACAGACACTCTCACAGGCACATGCACAGAGCCCCTCACACAGATACCACACACAGACTCCCTCCCTTGTGTACCTTCACAATGCTGGAGGGACTGACTCATACTCCTCTATACCCAGCCTTAGAAACACACACATCCTTGGCTCTGAAAAGAAAGACGAACATGCAGACTCACGCTTAAAGAGACACAGACAGGGAACACACATGCTAAGGTGGACAGACACCTCCCCCAAGCGCGCACATACA
>NW_003852441.1:381030-384312 GCF_000181295.1 Otolemur garnettii | reverse complement strand
GTGGGTCACTTTGACCCACCTGGGCTGCGCCTGAAATACTTGGCCATCTGGTGCCCAAAGAATGCACTCTGGATGCTGAGAGTGGGTGGGGCTTGGCAAGTGGGAGTCAGGGCTCCAGGAGTAACTCTGGGACAGGGCCTACTGACCTTTTGTTCATTGACATCAGACTTTCAGAAGCTCTGAAAGTGGCCCCCTTGGGTCTTGGATGCCAAGGGTCACAGCTAATCAGGATAGTAATGTTGGCATGATAGTAGCAATGGATAACCTTTGACCTTCACAATGGGCTTATAAGGTGAGCACTATTATTGTACTGTTGTTACACAGATGGGGGAAGCAGTCATCTGCCAAGCAAATCGCCTGCCCAGGCTCTCACAGTTAGTAAGTGGTCAAGCCAGCCCTAGCACCCAAGACCAGTTGTATCAGTCAGCTATTGCTGTAGTAATGCTGCAGGAGAAACTGCCCCTAGCTCAGTGGCTCACAGCAACAAGTGTGTGTGCTCCCACTGGAGGTGGGATGTACACGGGCTGATCCAGTCAGCGGTTGGCTGGGCTGCTGCTTCAGTCTGCAGGCTGGCTGGCCATACCCAGATTCAGGTCCCCTACACACGTGTTTGTTCAAGGCCCCTAGTCATCAGGATATGTGCTTCTTATGGTAGATCATCAAAGCACCAAAAGCTAAACCCAACCACACAAGCATCTTGAAGGCCTCAGCTTATGCCCTGTCCTCCACTCTCATTTCATGGGCCAAAGCAAGTCATGTGGTTCTGCCCAAAGTCGATGATGGCACAGGGCAACAGGTCCTGCCCTTGGTGAGATGGGAAGGGTGGACAGTATCAGCCTCTCACTTGCACTTCCTTCAGAAACCAGAGATCACAGCTGACAGCCAGCACCACTGCCATGCGCTCATGGAGGTAAACAGGATGGCACCTCTAATCAGGTCACTAGGGGCCAGGGTTCTGACTGCAACACTTCCTGGCTATTGCTAAATCTTTCTGGGCCTCACAATCTATAAAATTGATTGCTATGTGGTAGAAATGGGATAATGTATATCAAATGCTTGGCACAAGGCTGGCACATCATAGGAAGTCCTCAGCACACAGTGGTTTACATTATTAGCTTTTATTTAGCTGTTCTCAACTGGAGGCCATTAGCATACTCCTTGGAGTCATTCGGAAATGTCTGTGGGTGTTTGGGGTTGGGACCAGGGCCAGGGATGCTTAAAATCCTGTGCTTTGCAAGACCATGAAGGCCACAAAGAACTGTCCTGCTCTGATGCCAATGCATTCATCAAGAAACTTGAAAATCTTCGAACCCAGGCACTCCCTGTTTCAGATGAAGATGCAAGGCCTCAGGAGGTGGCTGGGGCAGATCTGAGCTCCTTCTGAGTTATTCCCTTGAGTCCTCCAGGAATTCCATGTGTCTGTTGCTGCTGGGATGGCAGTTCATTCCTGGGTGATTTTCCCCTCCAATGTTACAGCACACGGCTTCTCTCCTGCCTGGCGTCATGAGGGAGGCAGAGATGTGAGCACTAACAAGGGCTGGGAATGACAGCTGGCCCTGCTGTCAGCTTTGGATGCTCACTGAGACTCCCTCTGAGTTGTCCTCCCAAGGGGGACTTTAAACATCCCATGAATCTTACTAATCAACAAGAAGAACACGTCTGAGGTGGCCATTCAGAGGAAAGAAATAGCAAAATGCCACACCCCTACATAGAAGAGAGACCTGCCATTCACCAGTGATCATAGCTCCCTGTGACAGGATACCACTGGCACCAAGGACAGAGCAGCTTGTGGGTGACATTCCTGCTCAGAAATGCAAAGCTTGCTGTGATTCATGAGGTGGCCTTAGACAAACCCACCTGAGGGGCAGTCTACACACTACCAGCTTGTGCTCTCCAAAAACATCAGTGTCTTTTTTTCAGGATAAAGACAGTCCCAGGAGATCAAAGTCTGCTAAAGGCAGCACATGATCCTAGACTGGAGACTGGTTCTGAGAAGAAACACACCATAAAGGATATGAAATCGGTTGGTGAAATTCGAATAGGCACTGGATGTTAGCTAATACCAGGGTATCGTGGTAAACTTCCTGATTTTGATCATCATACTGTGTTTTTGTAGGAGAAGGCATTTGGTTAGGGGAGACTGAGGAGTGACAGAGCCTGTAACTTATCCTCCAATAGTTCATAAAAAATAACTATATAGAAGCCGGGCATGGTGGCTCACACCTATAATCCTAGCCCTATGGGAGGACCAGACAGGTGGATTGCTTGAGCTCAGGAGTTTGAAACCAGCCTGAGCAAGAGTGAGTCTCTGTCTCTACTAAACATAAAAAACTGAGGCAAGAGGATTGCTTGAGCCCAAGAGTATGAGGTTGCTGCGAGCTATGATGCCACTGGCTCTCAACCCAGGGTGGCAGAGTGAAACACTACTTCAACAACAACACAAAAACTACATAGAAACAGAGAAAGTAAATGCCAGAAAATGTTAAAAGATAAAGCCAGGTGGAGAGAAATACAGTGGGGAAGGGGATGGACCAAGTGTGGTGGAGGAGGTAAATGTGTTCTACAGAGTGGAATGTTGGTACCTGGGCAGAGCCCTGTGGGTGAAGGAAGGCGCTGTGGGAAGAGCATTCCAGGCAGAGGGAATAGGCCCTGAGGTGAGTGTGTGCCTGGGCCAGCAGCAGCAAGAAAGTCAGTGGGAAGGCAGGGGCTGTGCACTATGGACACTGAGAGGCAAAGAAGCACCTCACTAGATATTATTAACCTGTTTTATAAATAAAAAATAGATTTGGAGTAGGAAAAGGTTTGGGTTTTACCCAGTCACCCAATAAGCAGATGTTAATTTTAGTAATAAAAGCCCATTTTCCTGGTTGCTGGGAGCTGATCCAGCCTGATGAGGTACTAGGGGATAGGGTGTGGTGGAGAGGCAAAGCTCTGGCCAGAGAGGCCATCTGGAGGTTTGTCTTGGAGGGGGCTGGGAGTTGTTCTTATATCTGAAGAGTTATCAAGGGGAAAAGAGAGATAATCCTGAGGGTAGAAAGAAGTTCTACTTATTAAAGCTTAGGGAAGGGTGACTTTGGGTTGTCTGGTATCATGAATGGACACCCTTGTCCAACAGCCGAGCAGGCCACCTCAGAAGGCAGTAAACCTAGTTGAGTGACAGTTCTTGCCATTTGCCAGGGATGTTACAGAAGGAATATTTCTTTTGGCCTGTAAGCACTTAGACCTGAAAGATTTCAAATGGCCCAGGCAAGGACTTCTGCCCCAAAGTATCTTTGGCAGGAG
>NW_003852441.1:376853-380291 GCF_000181295.1 Otolemur garnettii | reverse complement strand
TTTTTTTTTTTTTTTTCCCTTGACACAGAGTCTCACTCTGTTGGTCATACAACAGTGCCATGACCTCGGCTTAACTCACAGCAACCTCAAACTCCTGGGCTCAAGCCTCCCGCTTCAGCCTCTTGAGTAACTGGGACTACAGGCACTCAATACAAAGCCTAGCTAATTTTTTCTATTTTTAGTACAGATGGGGTTTCACTCTTGCTCAGGCTGGTCTGGAACTCTTGAGCTCAAATGATTTACCTGTCTTGGCCTCCTAGAGTGCTAGGATTGCAGGCCAGAGTCCACCATGCTTGGTCCTTGGGTAATGAGTTTTATAAACTTGTATACCTTTTACTTTTGAGAAAAGTGATCTCAGTCATAGAGCTAGTGCATGCTTCAAAGCCAGCGTCCTTTCCGTCTCCTCAATCTGCCCACTTGATCCTAACAATACGGTGAAGATTGGGCTGCTCAGTATCAGGAAAGCAGCTGACATAGCAGAAGTCCCGCCTGGGCTTCAGCAAGCTGGTGACTAAGCATATCTTGGACCCTCTGCGTCTACTTTCCTGTATTATGTAACCCGCAGCTACAAAAGGGCTTTTCTTGGGACCCAACCATCTAAAGTATTCTCTTTCATTTGCCCCTTCCATCACTGCTCCATAGCTCACTAGTGCTTCTCTCAATTCCTTAGGTCCGTCTGTGGCTACCCCGTCTCCTGGCCTTTGCACATCCCATCCCTCTTCCTAGTCTGTCCTGTCCCCACACTGGGAACGTCTGGCATCTTCCCTGAACATTCTAAGGCAGTGTCCCCACTACCATCCAACCCAGTCCCCAGGTTTTTCCATCGTAGTACTTATCCAAATTATAATCCTTTATTCACGTCTTTGTCTTTTACGCCCAGCGAGGGCAAAGACTTTGTGTTGCTCCTTACAGACTCCTCAGCACACAGACGTGTTTAGCAAACACTCTCGAGTGAAAGAACGAAGAAAACAGCCAGGGAAGGAGGGGTCTTTGGCTGAGCGAAACGGCCTGGGGGCGGGGGGCAGAAGGGGCGGGAGGCTGCGGGCTGCGAACCGCCAGCACAGCCGCCAGGAGAAACGGAATTTCAGAGCGGGGAGGGGAGGGGGTGGGTGTGGCCTGGGCCAAAGTCCAAGTCCGCAGGGGGCTGCGCTCAAAGCTACTTATATCCACGACCCGCGACTGCTGGCCTCTAGCCCCTCCGCCGCCGGCCAAGGACAGGGACACTAGGTCAGTTGAAGGGTCGGGTGCAGAGGCCGGGAACTAGAGGGACAGAGCGGGAGGCCGCATGGTCGCCTCAGAATCTGCAGGCTGTGCCGCGAACGACACTGGGATTTGTAGTTCTCAGCTCCTTAAGACACTGTCGCGAGTCTGAGAAATGTGACGCTTCGCGGGGATCGGGAACTACATTTCCCAGAAGGCCGGGAGAAGTTGGGGTCACCGGGAAAGCGCCCCGGCCAGCTGCGCTTCCCCTGACACTATGGGGCCGGTTCTGGGGGCGAGTGGCTGCGCGAGGAACCCGCGTGGTCCCTCCTGAGGCGCTACCCGCCCCCCCCGGGTGAAAGGATCTGAGGCCCGGGGAACCGAGCCTATGACCAGCTCGGTGGCCGGGCCCGACTGCTGCGGAGGCCCTGGCAATATTGATTTCAGCAAGGTACTGCTCCCGTCAGGCTGCTGTGGAAACCGGGAGACCGGGAAGGCAGACAGGTTTAGCTGGCCAGCACCGCCTCCAACGACGGTGGGCGGGGCCGTCCGTTACCAGGCAACGGGGCAGGGCGTGGTAAGGGGCGGGGCGGCGTGTGCAGGAGCTAGGGCTGGTGTGTAAGCCTCTTACTGCGTTTGGCCCGGAGAGGGGGGGTCCCAGAGGTTGGCTGTATGTGTGCGCCTATGAGAATGTGTGTCTCTGTGATTGTGTGTGTCTGGGATCTTACGTGTGAGTCTCTGAGATGGTGTGGTCAGAATTGCGCTGAGAGTGTGTGTGGCCTGCAGTGTGAGTGTGATTGAGTGTGTGCATGCATGTTTGGGAGTGTGTTGTGTGGATGGAGAGAGCGTGTGGACGTGGAGCCCAGATCCCGGGCTCCTCCACTGACTGACCCTGAGCAAGCTGCAGCCCACCACCCACTGCTGCCTCAGATGGTGGGATGGACCTTGTGGCTGGGGGACCTGGCAGCCCACAAAAGTTACTTTTCTGGCATTTCCCCAGGCTTCCAGTTCCAGTGGATTTTGCTCCCTTCTACACTTTCCCTTCTATCAAAGCTCCTGCTTAGATTCTTCATCCACTTTTTTCATCACTCACTTTTCATGGAGCCAGAAAGATATAATATCTCTGCCTGAGGCAGCCTCTAATCCATTTCATTCATTCCCTTATTTACTCATGGTTGCATTTGTTCATTCACTGATACATTCTCCCATGTCAGGACAGTTAAGATCTGTTCTCAGTGAGCTTTTAACTACTGAGGGAGGGGATAGGCCTGGAAACACATAGATCTCTGAAGGGATTCAACTCTCATTGTTTTAGAGTGACTGGTGACCAGGTGGGATTAAAATCTCAACCTCTAAGGCAGGTGACCTAAGAGCTGAGTGATAAACCAGTAATGTGAGATTCCCCAGTGCTTAGGCCTTGAGGGGGATAAGCAGATAAGGTTGGCAGCTGGCCCCGAAGCAGTGCAGCACAAAGTGAGGTTGATTGAGTGGGTGTGCAGCAGAAGACGGGAAGATTGTTCTTATTTTAGTAAACTTCTCATTGAAGTACAACATCTGCTCAGATGAGTGATGGGTCTCTTGTGTACAGCTCCTGCCTCTCACCACCCACACAAACCTATCTGTGATAACCACCTAGATCAAGACAGTAGGTCACCACAGCCCCAGGGCTGCCCCTGGAGGACATATGGGCAATGGCCATCTGAGCATATCTCGTCCCACATGGGCAGTGGCAGAGCTGTGGGTCATGTTTCCCACCACTGTGAATCACAGTTGGAAAGGGCACCAGGAATGCCAGTTCTGCTTTAGGTGTAAGATGCCCCCTGGAGAGAAAGTCCTTGTGGAAGGGTGGGTCACCTGTAACTCTGGGATGGAGGAACTTGGAGCCACAGAGCAGAATGCAAGGGGTTTTGTCCCCAAGATCCAGCTAGGGGGCCTGCCCAAGGGCAGTTAAAGCAAGGCCTGTGTTCTAGCCCCAGAAGCAAGAGTGAGAGGCTCAGCCGTAGGCAGGGATAAGCGGGAGTGTTTCCACTTTCCCTCCAGAGCTTGATGGGGCTGTGCAGCTGGAGAGAGCTGGAGCTGGGGGCCAGGTCAGGGTGACCCTTGTTGACTAACATTCTGTTTTCCTACTGCTGCCCTTGGTGCAGTTAAGCTTCCTGTCGTCAAGGGATTTTTCTTAAAACAAAACAAAATACAGCAACATACAGCATTATGTGTTGGTCTTTTTTTTTTTTTTTTTTT
>NW_003852441.1:372965-375574 GCF_000181295.1 Otolemur garnettii | reverse complement strand
AAGGAAAGGGAAAATAGAAAGAAACAAAAAAATAATTTTTTTTTTTTTTTTGAGACAGAGCCTCAAACTGTCGCCCTGGGTAGAATGCCATGGCATCACGGCTCACAGCAATCTCTCTAGGCTTAAGCGATTTTCTTGCCTCAGCCTCCCAAGTAGCTGGGACTACAGGTGCCTGCCACAACACCTGGCTATTTTTTGGTTGTAGTTGTCATTGTTTGGCAGGCCTGAGCTGGATTCGAACCGGCCAGCTCTGGTGTATGTGGCTGGTGCCTTAGTTGCTTGAGCTATAGGCACCCACCACAATACCTGGCTATTTTTTTTGAGACAGGGTCTTGCTCTTGCTTAGGCTGGTCTTGAACCTATGAGCTCAGGGCAATCCACCCCACCTGCCTCAACCTCCCAAGTGCTGGGATTACAGGCATGAGCTACCATGCCTAGCCACATAAAAGATAATTTTAACAAAATATTTTATTGTTATCAATATGTGGATCTGAAGTATAATTTCATCCTGTGGCCCTCCAAACCCTTAATAGCTGCCTGTGGCTGGTGTACTGTATTTACTGAACATTGCCACTGCTGGGTGCCATGCCTTCAGTCAGCTCTTTTCTGGGCCTGCTTCAGCTGGTCTGGAATCTTGTTTTTGTTTTTAACTTAAAAGCATGACCCACTGGAGCAAGGCGTATGCCTGCTGTAGCCTCATTGACCAAGAACTTTCTTGCCTCTCTGTGGCCTCCCTGGTGTGGGATTCTGGAGCCTCACTCCTCAACTGGGCAGCTATATGAAGCAAGCAGGCTGGCGGGTAGATGGGCACAGGGTCTGTGACTTGCTTGTCCACAGGCAGGGGCACCTTCAGCAGTCAGAAGGTGGCTCCAGGGGACCTAGGGCTGCTGGCTTCTTGGAGCAGCCAGGCTGGTAGAGCATACTGAGGTCTCCAGGACCCACAGTCCACTCAGGCCCCTATCAAGTGCAGGTGTTGGGCCCCTCTTTCACAAGGACTCACCTCAGATGAGCAGATGGCCAATGACATCATTAAGTCGGTGTAAGTGTTGATAAGTACATTTCAGTTTCTTGGTGTGTAGAGGGGATAGTAATGGGACTGTGGTGAAGACTAGGATGAGATGGGAGTGGAGGGTGCAGCTCCCCAGAGGATGTCTTCAAGAGGCAAAGCCCCTGTATTCAGGAAACTGAGAGACCAGGTGGGGGACAGATCTTTCTGGTTGCACAGTCCCTGGGCACTGTGGATAGTAAACCACTGGGGTGAAACCCCATGGCAGATATCGGGTATCTTGACTGCCCGTCAGAGAAGGATGCTTGCTTGCTACACAAAATTATTTTACAAATCTTTCTATTTTATCAGGTTAGTTAAAATAAACATCAGGCTATTATATCAGATGACTTGTTTTGTGATGTTTTCAAGGACCTCAATTTTGTCTTTCATAATTTTTGAATCAGTTAACACTGACCAGGGCTCAGGCTTGTGGTAACATTGGACAAAACATGCAAACTTTTGGATTGTGTCTACTCTGCTTCTGCTGACATGAGGGTATGGTTTTTCCTCCCAAGGCTGTTAATAGGATGAATTACATTGATGTTTTGAATGTTGAACCAGTTCTGAATTTCTGGGGTGACCCCCACTTGGTGGTGATGTATTCTCCTTTGTATATTTTTCTGGATTTGATTTGCCATTATTTTCATTGAGGATTTTTATGGCTAATTTTTTATGAGGAATATCGGTTTACAGTTTTCTCATATAATGTCCTTGTCTGGTTTTAATGTTTAGGTAATACTGGCTTAATAAAGTGAGTTGGGAAGTGTTCCCTCCCTCCTGTATGTAAACACTGGCGCAGGCGGGTTTGAACCTGGCCCAGGCCTGCTTAACATCAATGACAACTACAACAAAAAAAATAGCTGGGCGTTGTGGCAGGGACCTGTAGTCCCAGTTACTTGGGAGGCTGAGGCAAGACAATCGCTTAAGCCCAAGAGTTGGTGGTTTCTGTGAGCTGTGACGCCATGGCAGTCCACTGAGGGCGACCTAGTTAGACTCTGTCTCAAAATAAAAAAGAAAAAGTTGTTGAATTTGTGGGCATAAGGTTGTTCATAATATTCCCTTACATTTTTAATGTTTGTGAGGCTAGTAGGAAGGCCCTCTCACTTCTGATATTGGTAGTTTGTGTCTTCTCTATTTCTCGATCAATGTGGCTAGAGGTTTATCAGTTTTGTTGAAATAAAATTTTTCTTTGGGTGTGATCTTTTCTTTTTTTCAGTTTGATTGACTTTTGCTCTTATCTTTAATTTTTTTACTCCTGCCTGCATGGAGTTTAATTTCTTTTTCTAATTTCTTAAGGGCAAAGCTTATATTACTGATTTCCACTTTTCTTTATCACCCATGTAAACGTAGTTCTGCTTTGCCAGGGTTCCACCACTCTTGATGTGTTGCATTCTCACTCTCGTTCAGTTCGAAGTACTTTCTAATTTCCCTAGACTTTTTCCTGTTTGATCCATGTATATATTCTTTGAGAATGTCTATCACGGCTCGGTGCCTGTGGCTCAAGTGGTTAAGGCGCCAGCCACATACACCTAAGGTGGTGGGTTCGAATCCAGCCCGGGTC
>NW_003852441.1:366898-372622 GCF_000181295.1 Otolemur garnettii | reverse complement strand
TGTCCCCTCTCCAGGCACCCCTAGTCCCTGTCCTCCGGCAGGAGACTCACTTGAGCCCAGGTGTTGGAGGTTGCTGGGAGCTGTGATGCCACGGCACTCTACTCAGGGGGGCAGCTTGAGGCTCTGTCTCAAAAAAAAAAATATCTGTCACTGATTTCTAGTTTAATTCTGTGCCAGTGTGAGAACTTACTTTGTGTGCTTTTGTTCTTTTAAGGTTTATTTTACGGCCCCCGGCCTATCTTAGTGACTGTTCCACGTACATGTAAGAACAATGTGCAATCTGCTATTTTCTGTAAATGTCAGTTAGATGCAGTTGGTTGATGGCGTTGTTCAGGCCAGCTCTGTCCTTACTGATTTTCTTCCTACTTTTTCTATCAGCTTCTGACAGGACAGTGTTGAGGTCCCTAGTGAACTGTGGATTTGTCATTTCACCTTTTAGTTCTGCCAGCTTTTGCTGCATGTTTTAGCCTAACTTTTTAATCTGAAAGGTGGGTGGACCTCATGGGGTTGTTGCAGTGATTAGCGGCATGTTCTTAATGGCCAACATCTATCCAGCTCTGCTGTGCGTCACACACCATGCCAAGTGATCTCTGTGTATTACCTCATTTCATCCTCCTGACGTCCTTTGGAGAAGGTGCCACCATCATTCCCACTTCACAAACTGGGACACCAAAGTTTGGAGGTGAGGTGAATCTCCCAAGGCTACATGGTCATCCCTGTCCATGCCAGGGTGGCACCAGCCAGCTCACTGCTGATGTACTATCCGTGTGCTCAGCCATTCAGCCACACAGCCTGTGGGTTCTGTCCTGGGCACTGAGAGGTGAAAGGGAAGAGAAAGATGTGATGTTCAGGACTGGGTAGGGGAATGCGAGTGGGTGACCCACAGTGGAGGAAGCCAAGTGGGGAGCACAGATGCCATCTGAGTGTCCTGCACACAGCTTAGGACTCGTGTGCTGACTGATGAAGGAACGAGTGAGGGAGTGTTTCCACTTGCCTAAAAGGTGGGCTCGGAGGACTGGAGGACCTCTTGGCCACTTTGTTTTGCTGTGGGATTTAGAAACACTTCTAAGTGACTCGGCGCCTGTGGCTCAAGCGGCTAAGGCGCCAGCCACATACACCTAAGGTGGTGGGTTTGAATCCCCAGCCTGGGCCCACCAAACAACAATGATGGCTGCAACCAAAAAAAAAATGGCCGGGCGTTGTGGCGGGCGCCTGTAGTCCCAGCTACATGGGAGGCTGAGGCAGGAGACTCGCTTGAGCCCAGGAGTTGGAGGTTGCTGTGAGCTGTGATGCCATAGCACTCTACCAGGGGGATAGCTTGAGGCTCTGTCTAAAAAAAAAAAAAAAAAGAAAGAAACACTTCTAAGCAATTTTTCCTTCCGAAAATTATCTGCTGCCATTTGTTATATTAGAGATCATTGTCCCCTTGTGCCATTCAAAGATGGTCTCTGCTGTCCGGGGGTTGCCTGGCCTCCAGTTCTAGCATCAGGGCCAGTGTCCTTTCTCCGGCTCTTTGCTACAGTGGGCATCTTCCTGGGAGGCCCCTTCTAGAAAGCGAGAGGGTGAGATGAGTCTTTATTAGTTGATATTAAGCAAGCAGAGTAAAGAGACAGGCCACCTCAGCGGTAGCCCTGTGCACTCTGCACTTTTACACTTGGCCTCACCTCTGTCAGGAGGATGACATGGTGATCAGTCCCATTAACCCCCCATTCCGCTGGAGGGAAACCTGGGCTCAGACTGGTCACAGGAGGCTTGCCATGGCCTCCCCGGGGGTGGAGAAGCTCTGCTCCCGGCCCAGTGTGGCTACCAAAACCCAGGGTCCTGCCAAGCCAGGCGGCCCTGAGTGTGGAAAAAATGGGGTCAGGAAGCTGCTTCCTTGGCTCCTCTCAGAGAGTGAGCTGCTTAGGGAAAAAGATTTGGCACATTTTCCTCGTGTCTTTGTGTCAGGCACAAGGCTCTAACCGTTAGAGCCAAAGTTGCCCCAGGTGAATGTTGCCCACATCAGCTGATGATGCCAGGCCTTGTGCAGCTCTGGGAGGGGTAGGGGCTGTGATTCCAAGGCAGACTGTGGAGTGGGGGTGGGTCCTGTAGCACCCTGTCCCCTCTCCAGGCACCCCTAGTCCCTGTCCTCCTGCCATTTGGTGTGTGTGGCTTGTGATCGATGCGACTTTGCCTCTCTAGGCCTGCTGTTTGTTTGGGTGTCACAATGTGATATGCACCTAGGTCCTGTTGACCTGCTGCAGCTCATTCTCTGACAAGAGAACGTTGCTCCCAGGACTCCTCACATCCCTCAGTGCAGTGAAGCTGCTCTATGAGCCTCTTCCTTACCAGCTGTTTGGGGTGCCAGTAGCTGAGCCCATTCATCGGTGAGCCTGTGACCCACGTGGTTCCCGGAGCTCAGCAGTTCCTTCTGGTTGTGGTGGGTAACTCCTCTCCCTCAGTCAGATTCTGAGGCCTCTGTAGCCTGTAGCCTTGGCAGATTCCATTCCTAGGATTACTGGGAAGCCAGAAGCAGATTCTCCCATGTGAATGAGGCAGGGGTTGGGGCCAGGACCCCCCTTCAGCCAAGGTGACCCCCAGGTGTGCAGGGTTCCCCGGAGATCTGACCCTGAGAGGCAGAGCCAGGTGTGAGGCCTCAGGAGCCGCTCCGCTCTTGTGGGACCTGATTTTTGTTTCTTTTCTGCTGTTACAATTCCAGGAGGGAAGTCTGTGCTCCTGAAGGGGTTTTAGATGTGATAGCAGTCAGGAAGGGACCCTCATATCTCTCAGGTGGAGAGCAGGGCCAGGGGAGGAGCTTCCCTCTGCCACATGGGGTCCTCTTTGAGTTCAGTCATTCTTTCTAGCTAAGCAACTTCTCCAGGCAACACAAACCCTCCTCAAGGGGACGGTTACCTGATGGGTCCCTGCCCACCCTAAGACAGATTGACCCAAGGGCACTGGGACCTGGGCGGAGGAGGACTGATGGGGCCAACTTCTAGTTTTGACCAGTTCAGCCCTAGCTGGGAGCCCCAAGGATGTCTCTTCCTACCATGTTCAGCCAGAGTCCGTTACTCTTTCACTGCCTCAGTTTTCCTTTCGCCTCAGCTCCCACAGAAAGGTGAAAGGAGCTTATTTCTTGGACCCTTTGGGAGTGTTCTGGACCAAGAAGCACTAATTTATATCCTTGCCTGCTAGGGTAGGGTTCAGGGTCTCCATCTAGGTCTACTTCTCCGGGGCAGAGTCTGACTCTGCTCCCCACTGCCTGGGGTCCCAGGGCTACGCTCCTATCTGCAAAGTAGGACTTTTCTTTTAGGGTGGCTGAGAGAATTACAAGAGATAAGGTCTGAGGTCTCTGGTAACTGGCAGCAGGGAAGCAGCCAGGCCAGGTCATGTTGTTTGTCTCAGCCCCCATCCCCCAGCCCCCAAGGGCCTCCTGAGTGGATGCTCTGCATTTGAGTTGAATTCTTTAGTCTTTTAAAGACTGAAAAGGGCAGTGTTTCCCCCAGGGTGCTAGGGAAATAGGGGAGAGTTCCCTTGCAGATCTTTCCACCCTTCAGTATCATTTTCTGGGAGAGAAATGCACCCCCCGCAGCGACATTAGGTGTGGGTGGAATGAGCCATCTGAGGTGTGCTCTGCGGGTGCCCAGAGTCCACTGAACCCTGGTCTGAGCTTCTTCCCAGTAGGGCCCCACTTCACTCCACAGGCTGCTCCCCTTTGGGTGGCCTGAAGCCTTTTCATACCATGGCCTCTGCTGCTTCCCCCTTTCCCCAGCTGGTGGGACTCTGTTGTCACTCACTCACTTCCTCCCCTCTTGGCTCAGAGTCAGGGGCCTGCTAACCCCGGTGGCAGGAGCATAGTGTCCAGGGCAAAGCCCTGGGCTACCTGGGACAGAGGGCTTGCCCAGGGAGTCTCAGGCACACCAGGAAGCTGGTCACTCTCACACGCAGCACATTGGTCTGGCCCACCACTGTCTCCACAGGCGAAGACCAAGCGGGCAACTCTCGCACAGGGCTCACTAGGCTGGACTGCCACCAACTCTACAGGCCAAGACCGAGTGGGTTGTGTACTTGGCTGGAGCCTGGCACAGGCCTCTCAGCACCCAGGAGTGGTAGAGTCCCAAGGGTCCCCTGGGAGGCACTATCAACTTTGGGTGGGTCATAACCCTGGTTCAGCCACTGGCCTCCCTCTGCTTGTCTGTAAAAGGAAGGTGGTGACAATGGTTGTGTCTGCCCCTCGGAGTTTGTGGGAGACTCTTGGTGTTACCAGACAAAGAGAGTCCAGCTGCCTTTCACTGTCCAGTGTGCAGAGATAGGGATTAGGTCTGAGCAAACTTATTGTTAGAAGGCTAGCAATTCTGGAGAACAAGGAGAGAAGCCTCTCAATTCTGATCTGCCTCAGTTACAATCCTTATATATATATATATATACACACACACACACATACATATACATATATATTTTATTTTTATTTTTATTTTTTAAATTTCAGATTAATATGAAGGTACAATTCAGTTACAATGTTACCCTTTACAACAGGGTAAATTCCCTGTTGTAGTTAAGTTTGTTGTATACCCTTATATCGTGCCCATTAGGTGGGAGCACACCAATCCCCCTCCCTCCTCCTGTCCACCCCTCTTCTCCTTCCAACTTGAGTTGAATTGAATTTTTCTCTCGTGTGGGCATGTATTAGTATTGAGTACATTGGATACTTGCTTTTCCATAATTTTTATAATGAAATACAAGGAAACCAACCTAGAAAAATTTAACTTTATCTGATAGGAAATAACATCCAAGTAGTCTCTTGTCTAAGAAGGCAAACTGTTTAACAACGTATCTAAGAGAATCATCAAAGAAAACATATTACCAAAGTAACCTTTACTCTACCAATATCACAGTATCTATTGTGTGTGTGTCACAACCTCCTCAGAGTCTCCTTAGATAAACACCCTCACATCATGATGAAACCTTAACTAGATAATCAGGGGGTTGGGTGGAAAGAATGTGATCTCAGCAGGCTGGGTCAGGTGCACTGCTTCAGCCCAGCTTCTTAGACCTCCATCTTGTGGGCTGCTGTTCTGGCTTTATCAGGAGAGAAGACGTTTTCCTTTTCTTCTCTATATGCTTAGTGTGCCGCTGTGTTGATGGATGGAGCTGTGGGAATAGAGTTCTGCCTTAGGAGGAGGTGGTCTCCTGCAAAACTCATCTTGAAAGGATGTTCTGATTCAATAAAATCTTTGTCTGTGGAATTGCCATATAAATTCCTGTGGGAACCATCACTTTAGAAGCTCGCCCATGCTGGCTGTGAGCTCCTCTGTCTGTGACAATTCTGGGGGCAGTTCCTGTCGTTCTGTCCTGGGAGCTGCAAGGAGGCTGGCTGATGGGGCCTGGAGTAGCTGAGTGAGGAGAGTGGTGTCTGTGGAGTTGAAGGTGACAGAATCCTAGTCCCTGACACACACTGTCTACCCAGCTGCATGCTCTAGGGGCTCAACTTCACGCTGACAGAGCCCCCCAACTGACCATGTGGTTCCTAGGAAACTTGGGAAGCCCTGCCGGCTACCTGACTGGCCAGCCATCCTGCCAGTGACTGTAGAGCATTGTTTGATTTCTCTGCCTCAAAGGTGCTATGAAAATACATATTTATGAAGCACAGAATCTGGTAGGCTGATGAATCCGAGCCCTGGGGCTTTACAAGAGGCCATGCCCGTGTGTGTGTGTGTGTGTGTGTGTGTGTGTGTGTGTGTGTGT
>NW_003852441.1:359817-366850 GCF_000181295.1 Otolemur garnettii | reverse complement strand
ACCTGCTTGCAGAGTCCCCACAGGGCTGCTATAATTCTCTGCCTGCTTCCAAAGCCAGACTGGAGGAGACCAGAGTCCCAGGAGTGCCTTAGAGATGACCTCTAAGTCCTTAGGTCTTACTCATGATGAAATGAGGACCATGTTCATTCAGCCAGGATTTACTTTTCATGCCAGGCAGTGGGGTGGGCACTGGAGACAAGACCATGAAAAATGGTCCCTAGCCTAAAAGAGCTGTCATGAGACAGGGAGCTAACATGTGACTGCGTGGGCATGCAGTAAGGATGCAGGAGAGGGGTCATGGGGAGAGATTGGGTAGGTGCTCCAGCTGGGTCTTGCGGGATGAATGAGTTTATGTGTGGGGTGCAGGGAGAAAGGGTATTTCAGATACATGCAGAAGCCTAAGTGAAAGAGTTTATGTGGGTGATTGAGATGGGGCAGAAAGGGAGGCTGGTGAGAGCACATCAGGCTGTGGAAGGTCTGCCCTCCCAAACAGGTGTGCCTCCCCTGGTTGGATTGCTGGGCTGGGGGAGCTTTGTTGTGCATAGGTGAGGCCTGGGGTGCAGGGCAGCCAGCAGGTGAGGCTGCACAGGGAGAGCTCTGTTTAAAGGCAGGAGGTTCTTTCCTGTGCTCTGGGGGTGCGAGTGGAGTAAGCGGTTGTGTACAAGGGGGAAAGACAGAAAGGGTGATTGGTAATGGGATAATGGAATAAGATGGGGAGTGGCTGCGGCTTGGCAAGGTTTTGGCTGGGGGTTCAGTAGGGAACCAGGAGGTGGGAGGCTAGTCTGCTGTTCACATCAGCACAACTAACAATGAGGGGATGTGGCCAGCTTGCTCTCCCTCCCCCACCAGCCTGCCTCTGGATGGGACCTTGCACTCAGGAGGTGCTTATAAAGGTTATCATCAAACTGAAGATAAGACTGGCTGGGCTGGGTGAGCCTTGGGCAGATCTGGAGCATCTTTCCTGCCCCCCACTCTCCCCCAAAAGTGGGAGACAAAAGCACTCTTTAAAAAAAATTTACTATGTCTGCAAATGAAAAAAACAAAATGTCATCAGAGTATGCCTTATGAGAAAAATCACAGCACTGCTGGACTTTACATTTATTTTTACAATTTAGCATTCTTTTCATTTTACATAGCATGTGGAGGGACACCACAATAGTTTTCAGTGCATTTTATAAGCAATATTTACAAAACCTTTCTGAAATGGAGAATAAAGATAAGTTTAGAGAGGAATACAAAGACTCGGTAAATGCCACTTAAACTTGTCAGAGGTGCCTCTTCTTTTTTAAAGAAAGAAATCGATGTTGAAAGTGGTGTAGGGGTGAGGGGAAACTTGCTCTCTTCCTTGGAAGGTCACTGAAAGATCAACTCAAAATTAAGGCAGATTAATGAAAGATATGTTTATTTCCAAATACCATGTACAAGAGGAGAATCACTTGAGTGGTTACCCAATGTGTCCATCAAGTTAGATATTTTATTTTATTTATTTTTTTATTTTTCTGAGACAGAGTCTCAAGCTGTTGCCCTGGGTAGAGTGCTGTGGCACCACAGCTCACAGCAACCTCAAACTCGTGGGCTCCAGTGATTCTCTGGCCTCAGCCTCCCAAGTAGCTGGGACCACAGGTGCCTGCCACAACACCTGGCTATTTTTTTTGTTGCAGTTGTCATTGTTCTTTTAGCTGACCCTGGTTCAAACTCACCAGCCTCAGTGTAGGTGGCTGGTGCCCTAACCACTGAGCTGTGGGCACTGCCCAAGTTAGATATTTTTATACACTCCTTTTAGAAGGGAGGGGATTACTAGGGAGGAGGAATAGATTGGGGGAAACAGATTAGCCTGTGAATTAACTAGCATTCTTGATCTTCCTTCCTTCAATATACAGAGATAGCAGAAAAGGAAGGGACGTCAATTGTCCCCTTTGATCTCAGGGTCATTTGGGTTTATGCAGATAGAGGGAAAGCCCTTTCCCATGGCCAGTTAATCTCTAAGGGCCTTAATTTAAAATATTCTTTATACCAGGTAGTCATATTTTTGGGTGGAATTTCCTGAGCAACTTCAGTGTCTTCTTTTTCTATCCTCTCTGCCTTTAGAGGGAGGGTCTCAGTGCAGGGAACTTTGCTCCCAGGGATATTTGAGAATGTCTGGAATTTCTCTGATGGTCACACTGGGGTGGAGTTTTCCCCTGTGGTGAGAGGCAGCTGGGCTGCTGCTGAAGGCCCTGAGATGCTAAGATGGCCAGTGTCATGAGTTTGGTGTGGTATATTCCAGTCTTTTTCAAGTGAACATGTAGAGTATTTAATATACATTGTTTTGTGTTTTCCAAAAATGTGTGCATAGGCTCTGAATCCTGCAGCTTGTTCCCATGTGGTGCTCTGCTCCCCTGAACATGACATGCTATGGCACTGACCTTGTCTCTTCAGTGTGACTGGGCTGCCAGGGCAGGCTGTGCTTGCTTTCTGCATCCTCAGTGGTTTCTCATTGCTCCTGGCTGTTCTCCTCCCAGTTGTCAGAGTGGGTGGTTTGCCTGGGGTGTGGGCATGCACCCCTTCAGCTCAGGAGCATCCTGTGCGGGCTTGGTGAGGAGAGGCCCACTGCCACTGTTAGAATTTGCTGTGACCTCACCACTGAGGCCAAACATCGTCACTGGTGTTCTCTGGCCCTCCAAGAACCCCCGTCCCCAAGGGTCCCAGTCACACTCAGGTCTGGCGTCCCTCCTTTTGTGGGTTCTGGGTGCCCGTCTTCAGAGGCAGTTTCCTTGCCAGCATCCACACGCACTTGCTTCTGTGGCCGCCAGTCCTACCACCCTCCCGACAGGGGCGACACAGCTGATTAGGTTTCAGCTTTTTATCTTCCGTTTTATGAGACTGCACTGTAGTAACCTTTGCTGGACTTGTGTGTTCCTGAGCTTCCCGGTGTGTTCCCAGAGAGTAACTTTGTCTCCACATTCTGGGGGCTGGAGGTCCTAACCGTCTGGGGGCGGGCCTCCTGCTGATGCTGGCACTGTCCCCGCAGGCAGACATCTGCGTTATGACCCGGCTGCTGGGTTACGTGGACCCCTTGGATCCCAGCTTTGTGGCAGCCGTCCTCGCCATTGCTTTCAATCCGTTCTACTGGAATGTGGTAAGTGCCCTCACATGGGACGCTGTCCAGGTGGGAGTATCTCACCGCTAGGAATCAGTGTGTAGGGAATGGCCACCACTACAGGGTAGACAGACAGTCAGCTCTGTTCTTCCCTCCTGCATCTGGTGCTGGTTGCCCATGGAGTGCTAGATTCCTTCATCCCCTCCCTGGACTACCTGGGGCTGACATCAGTATGGGACAGGTGTCACCAGAGCCTTCAGCAGAAAGGCCCCCCTCCTCCCATAAGACTGCTGTTGCTCCTTGCTCACATATCATGCCTACACCACTGTCACCTGCCATCTTCTCGTGGGTGAAGTACACTGCCCAGGCATAGGGCTCTCTGCCACGTCATACAATCAAGGCATTTGCTTGTGAATCCCCCCAGTGGGGGGATGTGGGCTTCCCATGTGGGCTTCCTACAAAGCAGCTTGCTTGCACCTCCTGGCATGGGGTATGCATGGGTGAGAACACACTGACAGAGACTGTAAGCAGGAGAGGCCAGAGCGTCCAGGTGGCGGGCATAGGGGACACTTGGTGGCCTGTGCTCATTGTAGGGTGAAGTGGGCTCTGGGCCCTTTGAGGAAGGTGTGGGAGGCCATCAGCTCCTGCTGCCCCTCTCCTTGAGGTGCACCCCTGTGCCCAGGATTGAGGTGAAGCCCTTGGGGTTCTGGCCCAGTGTGCCCAAGCCTCTCTGGTGTGCTGCCATGGAGCTCGATGGCCCTGTGATCACCCTTGAGGCTAATCTGCAGAGTAAGGCCAAGATCAGCGTCAGCAACACTCTGTTCCAGCCTGTTTTCATTTAAGGTGAGCCCTTGGTCTCAGGGCAGAACAGGACATGTTTTTCATCTGGTTTATGACTCAGGTCCTTTTTCTATCTGAGGAGAGAGGTGGTGGGTGGGGGTGGGCCCGCTCATCTCATAAAGGCCATGTGCCAAGGAATGTGCCATCCCTGCTGTCCTGAACATGCAGGGTCCACCCCGCATGGAGGTACTTGGATCCTACAGAGGAGGGAGCTGCAGGGAGGGAGGTTGTGTGTCCAAACACAGGCCTTCTGTCACTCCCTGCCTCCAAGAAGCCCTGGCCTCTGGGTGTGTGGCCAGGCTGGGAAGCACCTGTGCTCTCAGCTATTCTGGCCTGAGGAGACATTGACCTTCCTACACTGCTGCCCCAGCCAGGGCTGCATCCAGGGCTTTCGTCTTGTTCCCCACTGCCAGCCTGTGCACCTCTCTCCCACTGTGTCTGCATGTGCCCTGTATGCCAGAAATGTAAAGAGGGTGTGTGTGTGAGAGGCTGCAGAGTGGCCCTGAAGCTGTCCCCTCCTGGCCGTGGCACCTGTGAAGCTCCCCTGCTGGTGATTTGTTGCAGCACACACACAAAAGGTCTTTGCTGGTTTGATGAAGCTGAGGGTGGTGGGTTAACCGGGGGAGGCTGGGAGATTTGATAACACAGAGGACGTGACCATGTGACCCCAGGCAGATGCTGCAGTGAGGAGGCCACAAGCCAAGGAAGGCCACCAGCCACCGGATGATGGAAGAGGCCGGGAACATTCTTTCCCAGAGCTTGGGGAGGGGGTGTGACCTTCTGATGCCTACTTTTGACCCAGTGATAACTGCTTTTGGATTTCTGGTCTTTAGAACTGTGTGAGAGAATAAGTTTCTGTTGTTTTAAACCCCTAAATTTGTGGCAATTTGTGATAGTAGCCACAGGAACCAAGACCAGGCCATTCAAAGGCCGCAGATTCCTGTGGGGAGAGATGGCAGGTTTGCTCATGGGTGCTGGGGTGTGCTGAGTTCTCTCCTGCCCACGGCCCCACAGCCGCTGGGACCCTGTCTTCTGCTCCCTACAGGCCTGGCCTTGGCCAGCACATGGGTCCCCCCAGGGAGGTCCGGGGACACTGGTCTTTATGTATAGCCCATGTTGGCCTCCAGCAGAGTGTTTTCGTGTACTTCATTCTGAAGCCTGGCCATGGCCCATGGGGACTTCCAAAATGGGGAAAACACAGTGAGATGTGGGAGACTGGCAGCTGAGCCTGTGTGTTTGTCACAGGGGTTTGTTTGGGCTTAGTGCCCATAGCACACTGGTTAGGGCACTGTCCACATGCACCTGGGCTGGTGAGTTCAAACCCAGTCCGAGCCTGCTAAACAACAATGACAACTACAGCAACAGCAAAAAATAGCTGGGTCTTGTGATGGGTGCCCGCTGTCCCAGGTACTTGGGAGGCTGAGGCAAGAGAATCACTTAAGCCCAAGAGATTGAGGTTGCTGTGAGCTGTGATGCCACAGCACTCTAACCAGGGTGACATAGTGAGACTCTGTGTCTCTAAACAAACAAACAAACAAACAAACAAATAAAAAATGCCCCAAGAAGGGTTTGTTTAGTCATAAGTTTTTGATTTGTCTCATTTTGAAAATATTATTCACTAGAACAGTCTGTGGTCATTAGTAGGGAAGAGAGTGAGCTTTTGAAAGTCATTTCAGAAGGAAAAGCTACTGGAACGCATTGCAGTTCAGTAGGCTGTGGTCAAGGCAGGGCATGCGGGGGCGGGGGGAGGGTCTGGGCCCAGCTGTGTGCCAGGGGGGCACAGGAAGCCCAGCCTGAGCTGCAGGAGAGCCTGCACCTGTGGAAGCTCTCAGGGAACATTTATTACATTTTAGTAATTGGCAGTGTGGTTGTCCCTTGGTGTCTGTGGGGAATTGGTTCCAGGACCCCCGGGGATACCAAAATCAGTGGATGCTCAAGTCCCTGATAGAAAATGGCATAGTGTTTGCGCGTAACTAATGCACACCCTTCTGTATACTTTAAATCATTTCTAGCTCACTGATACACAAGACAATGCAAATGCTGTGTCCACATGCTGTATTTTTTTCTTCTTTGCGTTTATTGCTTTGCTGAATTGAGGGCATGGAGCCTGTGACCGGGGCCATGTCTGGCAGCACTCACCATGCTCAGGTGCCCTGCCTGCTGCGCTGTGCAGTGTGTCCGTGCCTTCATGGCACCTGCTGTTCCCGTCCTCTTTGGGGCTGGCAGATGTTCATTCACTTGTTCTTCAAGTATGTTTTGGTGGCCTACTGTGCAGGCTCTGGCCTGGTGCTCTGGGAGGGCCACGTGTGAGCATGCAGCACTGGGTGACCAGAAGGGACAGGCAGGAGGGTGCTCAGGGAAGGCCTCCATGGCAGGTGACCTTTGACCAGAAACCTAACTCTCACATAGGAGGGCCCTCAGGTGTCTGAAGAAGAGCATTCTTAGTCAGAGGAAAAAGCCAGTACAAAAGTCTTTGGGTGAGAGTATCCTCGGTGATTTCAAGGATAGTTACAGGCTGGAGACTGGCAGGGGGAATGGAGGGGCAGGAAGAAGAGGTGGCTGGGGTTGGTAGTGCAGGCTGTACTGGCTGCCCCTGTGAAGGGCTGGGAGCTGGGAGCCACTGCAGAAGGGGCATGGTCTGGATCTGGGCCAGGTTTTCAAGGTTGCTTCACTGAGGACAGAGGAGAGGAGGCAGGGGTAGGGTTGGAGGTTAGCATAGCAGGTGCCCAAGGTGGTGGCTGGATTGGAGCCCATTGGAGGTGGGAGGAGTGGTCAGGAAGAGCTAAGAGGCCCATGAGAGTGACAGGTCACAGGTGCTGTGAGTGATCCCTTTCTAGGCTTCTGCATCTTCTTTTTGTCAGAGCCCAGGTTCCTCCTTAGAGCTCCTCTTACTTGCCCATACCCAAGGAGGCTTCTGCCTTCTCTTTTTGGGTCTTTGGTGGGGGGGTCATGTGGCTGACCCTGCTCAACCTAGAAAGTGTCTCCCTGTGTGCCACGCTGCTCCTCCAGCCTAGAGAGCGTCTCCCTGTGTGCCACGCTGCTCCTCCAGCTTGAAGAGCATCTCCCTGTGGGCCACGCTGCTCCTCCAGCTTGAAGAGCGTCTCCCTGTGGGCC
>NW_003852441.1:357932-359632 GCF_000181295.1 Otolemur garnettii | reverse complement strand
TGTCTCCCTGTGTGCCACGCTGCTCCTCCAGCTTGAAGAGCGTCTCCCTGTGGGCCACGCTGCTCCTCCAGCCTGGAGAGTGTCTCCCTGTGTGCTATGCTGCTCCTCCAGCTTGGAGAGCGTCTCCCTGTGTGTTATGCTGCTCTTCTAGCCTGGAAAGTGTCTCCCTGAGTGCTACACTGCTCTTCCAGCCTCTTCTGCTACTCTTATGAATTCCTTTCCTCTGCCTGTTGTCTACTTATTGGACAGGTGCTCACTGAGAACCTACTGTGTGCTGGCATTGTCTGAGACCTTGGAAAGCCACTGGATGGTTTCTGTCCTCTTAGAGCACAAATATGTTTGTAATAAAATTCAAGATACAAAGGCTAGGTGCTACAGAGGAACTGACAGGGGTCAGACTCCAGAAGCTTGTGTCTAGGTGCTGTGGCCCCTCCTGCGGGGCCGTGGGCCAAGACTCCATGATTTGCTGTTCCTTTCCTGTCTCCCTGAAGAAGGCCACCTTTCTAGGGGCCAGGGCAGAGGTCCAGCCTTGTAACTTTGTGGCCTTGATTCCCTCCTCTCCCCTGCCTCTGTGCTTGCAGACTCCACCTGTTAACATGGCCTCAACCCCGCTGCAGACCTTCTGCTGTCAGCCAGAACTGCCTACAGCCAGACTTGTGCTGTCCTCTCTGGCCACCCCTGGGGGCTGTGCTTAGAGGCCTCACACTTTCTAGAAGGAGATGGGAGCTCTTTGCCTGGCCCTGGACGTTTTCCTGCAGGTGCCCTCTCGCCTTTGCTTTTTACTGTCCCTGGTCCTGCCCCTCTTTGGATGATCTGGTCTCTTGTCTAGGACTCCACTGTAGCCTCCTCAGGCCTCCTCCTTGCCCTGTCCTCTCTGGGTTAGGGCTGCTGACATCTGGGGCCATCCTGTGCCCTGCATGATGTCCAACAACCTCCCTGCCCCCTGCCCACTAGGTGTCAGCAGTATCCCGAGCCCAGGTAGTCCAAACTGCTTTGCAGACATCGGTAGATGTCCCCCAATGGACAGTTTGCCCAAGTGGTCTGAGTGGCTACTGTGTGTGTCCTGTGTTCCCTGAGGGGTACAGCTCACCACCCTGGGTCACTGTTTGCTCCTTGCTGTTAGACAGAGAATCCCAATAGAGTTGAAGTGGTGTCTGCTTTGCCCCTGTACCCCCAGCCCAGGCTCAAGATATACTTTGGGTAGGATAGCAGCTGCCAGCCAACCTTCTGTGTTGGGGAGGGCAGAGCATTTCTGCGTATCAGTGTGTGGTGGCAGTGCCATGTCTGCAGAGGCAGGCATCCTGGCACTGTCCATGGGCTGTGTGAATGCTGACTGGCTCTTGACTGGCTCTTGTCTGCTGTGGCATCCAGTGATCAAGGCTCATCCCCATTCGTGACCTGTAAATACGCACTCCCTAACGTTGTGAAAAGTAAAACTAAGTGTCACTTGTAGCAAGCTCCACGATTCCTGGCTCCCCAGTAAAGCTGAGCAAGGTGCCCTGTGTCACTCAGCTCCCAGATCTCCATCTTGGCTCCCGAACGAGTCAGAACAGCAGTCTTGAGCTCTGCTTTTGTTCACAAAGTAAACTGTGCACATATGTGACTTTCTTAACTCTTGTTGAAGACCAGTTACTTGTAACAAATGCAAAGCTGCTGGAGACACACTGGTGTGTGTGGATAGCACGGCTCACCTTGAGGGA
>NW_003852441.1:324009-357777 GCF_000181295.1 Otolemur garnettii | reverse complement strand
CTTCCTTCTCTCCCTTAGTGCCCAACCTCACATCCAGGCCTTCACTCTGGGAAACCCAAAGCCCATCTGCAGGGTCTGTGGAAGTCCCTCCCCTTTAAGCTCCCTCTCCCCGGTTCTGCCGCCTGTGAGCTGGCCCAGTGAGGAGGAGGTGAGATTGCTGTCAGTGACTGGACAGCTCCTGCACGTGTGCTCATGGGGGATGGTGTTTGTTGGGTCATGCTGACAGGCATCCCAGTTCTTATGGCCCCACCAAATCACAGCCCTCACGTTGGCCCTGCTGAGGACTCCTGTGTCTGTGTCAGAATGCTGACCTGTCTCATGGCTAGAGAGAGACTTAACCTCAGAGTCCTGCATCTCTGGAAGTTTCCTCAGGCCTGGGCAGAACAGGACAGTTGTTCACCCTCATCTGGAGAGTTAGTTGGGGAAGAGGCAGCTTTTCCTCTCTGAGGTTGAAAGTCTGCTCTCTGTGCTGGCCCTACACTTTCACAGTAAGGGGGTATGTGATGTGTTGGAGGCTGGATCCTAGAGCCACTGGGCTAGTGGCAGCTGGATGGTAGGGAGTACTGTGAGCAAGGTGAGGTGGCTCCCAAGAGGGGGAGGAGGTGACAGGAGGGAGAAAGAGGTGACAGGAGAGAGGAGGAGATGGCAGGAGGGAGGAGGAGATGGCAGGGAGGGTGGAGGATGTGACAGGAGGGAGGAGGAGGTGACAGGAGAGAGGAGGAGGTGAGAGGAGTTAGAAGGAGGTGATAGGGAGAAGGAGGTGACAGGAGGGAGGAGGAGGTGACAGGAGGGAGGAGGAGGTGGCAGGAGGGAGGAGGAGGTTACAGGGATGTAGGAGGAGGTGATAGAGAGGGAGTAAGGAGATGACAGGAGAGAGGAGGAGGTGGCAGGAGGGAGGAGGAGGTTACAGGGAAGTAGGAGGAGGTGACAGGAGTGGGGAGGAGGTGACAGTGTTGGAGAGAGGTGAGAGGAGGGGGAGACACGCAGGAGGAAGAGGTGACAGTGATCACGGGAGAGGTGATGGTGAGGAAGATGGGGTGTGGTGCACTTCTGTATAGCCATCAATGGGCCCCTGCTGTCCTGGTCACCCCTTGCCTGCCTGTAGCTCCTGCACCCACCACCCCGTTAGTGTGCACTTTCTGCCACTGCCTCAGCCTGTTTGGGTCCCCAGATAGCATTCTATCCTTTCTGGGGCCCTAGGGGACTCCATGAAATACTGAGAAGGCTAACTTTGCAGGTGCTGCCGGGATTGGTCAAGTCCACCCCTCCCCACATTGTCACCCACATCCCCTCTTTAGGCCTTGCTTTCCCATCTGTAAAGTGAGGACAAGCCCCTGAGGTCTGGTCCAGCTCTGAAATGGTGGGGTCTCTTTGCTCTTCCGAGTCCTTGCTCAAGGTTGGCCCTGTGTGGGGTTGTTACCCTACCTTCTTAGAACTAGGTTAGCAAGGTCAGATTGGACATCAGCTGTGAAACGGAAAAATCAGCATTTGGTTAATAATGAAGCTCACACCTGGAGAGGAGAACATATCCAGGTAACAGGTGGGGAGAGAGGGGTTGGGACACAGAGGAGGTGATGGTGGGCCAAGGGGAGTGGCTTTCTAGGAGTGGTGGTGGGGTGGGCAAGAGGCCAAAGAAAGGGGGGTGTGTAGAGAGAAGGGGACAGGTGGGCTTGGGGCTTAGGAAGGAGGGCCTTGAGTGCTAGCATCGGTCTGATTGCTAGAGGCTGCTTTGTGTGTGAGAGTGTAAGTGTGTGTGTTAGAATGTGTGTGTGTGTGTGCGTGCATGTGAGTGAGAATGTGTGAATGTATGTGACAGTGAGCATTTTTGTGAGAATGTGTGAGAATGTGAGCTTATGTGAGAGTGTGAGCATGTGTGTGTTTGAGCTTGTGTGTGAGCCATGAATATGTTTGTGAGCGTGAACACATGTGTGAGCAGTGTCTGTGAGGATGTGTGACTGTGAGCATGTGAGTGAGCAGTGTATGAGCTTGTGAGTGAGTGTGGGCATGTGTGTGAGGATGTGTGAGTGAGTGTGGGCATGTGTGTGAGGATGTGTGAGTGTGAGCAGTGAGTGTGAGCATGTGTGTGAGTGAGCAGTATGAGTGTGAGCATGTCTGTGAGTGTGAACACATGTGTGAGCAGTGTGTGAGTACAACCATGTGAGTGAGCAGTATATGAGTGTGAACATGTATGAGTGAGCAGTGAGTATGAGTGAGCAGTGTGTGAGTGTGTCTGTGAGTGTGAGCGGTGTGAGTATGAGCAGTGAATGTGAACATGTGTGTGAACAGTGTGAGTACAAGCATGTGAGTGAGCAGTGTGAGTGTGAATGTGTGTAAGCAGAGAGGATGTATAAATGTGAGCAGTGTGTGAGCATGTCTGAGTGTGAGCAGTGTATGAGCAGTGAGTGTGAACATGTGAGTGAGCAGTGTGTGAGTGTGAACATGTGAGAGTGTGTCTGTGAGAATGAGAGTGTGTGTGTGAGAAAGCATGTGTGAATATGTTAGCGTGTGTGTGCGTGTGACAGTGTGTGTGTGAAAGTGTGTGAGAGTGTGTGAGATGTGAGAGACTGTGTGTGAGTGTGTCATTTGTGTGCATCTCACCACGTGGGTGGAGGTGAGGGCAGAGACACCAGGCTGCCTGAGACCCCTGCTCTCACCTGGCTTAGAGACCTGGCTCCTGGGCAGGGCTGTATACCCACTGGGCTCTGAGCCCATTTCTCTGGCCCAGAGGGCATCGTCTCCTGCCAGAGCCCTCTGGCACTTGTGGGAATGCTGCAGCCTGTGACACAAGGCTCCGAATGGAGCCAGCTGGCACCCAGGCTGACTGGGACTTTGGCTCTGGGAGGACAGGGCTTTTGTCCCTTCAGACCAGTATCACCTGAGATACCATGGCACTCCCAGCTCCAGCTCTCCCACTCACAGCTGAATTCCTACAGAAGTGGTGGTGTGTGTAGCTTCAGCTCCATGGTTGGGGACAGTCAGCTCTTTGTCTGTCTCCAGAGACTCCCCCCTACCCCCATCCCTGGACTCCTGACCTTGGCTCCAGTGCAAGATGTTCCAGGGGAACATGGACATGGGAGTGTAGGATATTTTTTTTGGCTGAGCCAGTCTGTGGATATGGGGGTCTTAGGACCGGAATGGTGGCCCTGCTGGGCAGCAGCTTTGCTTCACAGGCCATTGGCTAGGGCTAAGTTTAGAATCATGGTATTCAAGAAACAGGGTAATAAAGTGTAGGAGGAGGTGTCTCCATCTGGGTCAGCTCACAGCCTGTGCAGGGTGACTGGGTGTGACAAAGATAGGAACAAAAGAGAGGAGGGGACTGTTCTTTCCCCGAGGCAGGCAGAATCCCTGGAGCTAGACCTCCGCACACATAGCGGAGGGATGCAGTCACAGAGTTCTCAGGAAGCCCATGCGGGGTTGTGCTGGAGGGTAGGCTTCAAGTCCGTCTGCCCTGGAAGGTTTATTTTTGGTTCTGGTTTCACAGCACTGTTAAATGTTAAATGCCGTCAGCATGTAGAACAGCATAGCTGAAAGGCACTGGGTGGGCTCCAGGCACTGGCTGCCTGGTCTGGTGCAGGTCACCTGGGGATCCCACACAGGGGAGGGGACCAACTTCATTACTTTACTTTGTCTTAGGTATTCCCAGCAGATTGGGCCCCTACCTGACCTTTCTGTAGGGCCTGGCTGGTCGCCTTCAGTTTTGGTGGTGTAGCTGGAG
This sequence comes from Otolemur garnettii, assembly GCF_000181295.1. NCBI lineage: Eukaryota > Metazoa > Chordata > Mammalia > Primates > Galagidae > Otolemur > Otolemur garnettii. The sequence continues at coordinate 354,062 of NW_003852441.1, read as the reverse complement.
GGGCTCTTTCATGACTGGAACCCTCTCCTGTGGAGCATCTCTGTGACTGTCTGTCAGAGCTCTGGCCACCTGCCCCCTCCATCCTGCAGACTTGGTCTCCTGTGCCTGCTGCCTTTGCACATTCTGTTCCCTTTGCCTAGTTGAGCCTCCTCTGCCCTTTCCTGCTGCCTGGGTCCTCCTTTGGCTGGCCTTCCCTGAGCCCTTACTCTGCACAGACATGGTGGAGCCATCCTTCTGCCTCCCTGAGCTCCACCATAGGGCTGGGCTTTAGCCTTGTGCACTGTGGATTGTGTATTTTACCTCCTCCCTAGACAAAGAGCTCTTGGAAGCTGGGGAAGGGTCTGAGGGTGCCTTTGGATGGCCAGGGCCCAGCCCAGTGTTGGAGGATTGGATTGATGGAAGGATGCCCTCCTTCCTGGAAGATGAGCCCTGAGGTGGCCCTGGGGAGCTGTGGAGCTAGGTGGGGTCAGCACTGGCTGAGGAGGACTGTGTAGGGAGGACGGTAACAGTGCCCAGGCCCAGGCTGGATAATCAGTTGCTGCCTCCTGGCTAGGAGGTGCAGGAGCCCGGGCTCACTCAAACCTGCCAGGTGCACTCTTGGAAAGGCATTTGGTTTCTCCTGTCCAAAATGAGAACAGTGTGCCTTATGTTAGAATTAGCTAAGGAGCTTGGTGTGGAAGAGGGCCAGCCAGCTTCAGGTTGGCAGGAGCCCTCGGTGCACATCTGTCCCCTTACCTGCTGTCCCCATCTGCTTGCCTCCATAGCAGTAGCGTAGTCATGCCCCAGACAGGCAGTGGCAAGAGTTGTGGCTCTCAGCACTGTGCAGGGTCACATGACTGTGGCTCCTGATCCCCTGGTCTGGTGAGTTTGCCTCACCTTTCTCCTTAAGGGTGCCTGCCTCTTCCTGCAGGATACTGGGCCTCCGCCCTTCATGTGCAGGTGGAGAACTCTGTGGGGAAGGGAGCTCAGCCATGGCGCCTCCCTGTGTGGTTTTTAGAGGTCTGAGGGGTTGAGGCCTGGTATGGGCTTTGGGCCTCCCACCTGTCCCCAAGACAGCTGATACCAGCAACATCCTTGTAGGCCAGGAGTTTGCCAGAAGCTCGCACAGTCTAGGATGGGTAGAGCCCACCTCTCTCGGCCTCCTTTCTTGCCTGGCCTAGAGGCTCTGCAGGGACCTAGGAGATGCCAGGGTCCAGGGTGAGGGGGCCCAGCTAGGGTAGGTGTGTGAGTCTGGGGAACTTCCTGCAGCCCCACGTACACTTCGGGAGGTAGAGGTCTCTGGACTGGCTGCAGGCAGGAAAGCACTGTGCTCATTTTCAGAGTTTCTGGGGCTGCTCTCAGAGAGTGTGCTACTCATGTGCAGGGCCCCAGCCCTGGTGCCCACCCACCCTCCAGGTGCCCCTGCACTCTCTGACACAGCCCTAGGAGCCTCAGCTGGGCTGCCTTAGTTACAAGGTATCCAAGGCAGGGGGCTTCCTTCCCTTGGAACCAGAAGACTTTGGAAAAGGGAGTGTTTCTGTGAGAGGTCTGTCAGAGGCTGTCCTTCTCAGGGAGGTGGGATCTTGGATGTGCTGCAGATGAAGAGGCTAAAGGTCAGAGAGGCCACAGCCTGGGGTGCAGGGGTGCTTTTGTCTTCCCCACCAGCCTGCGAGGGTGGATTGCAGGCTGCAGCCTGGTGTGAAGGGGCAGAGCAGCCTGCCACAGAGGGTCCTCATGATCTCAGTGTTATAGTTATTGTCACCACTCCTGGGTTGCTATTGTGCTTCATCATCCTCATCATCCCCAGAGCTAGGACTGGGGCACAGCATATGCAGAACTGTGGATTTGATTTGCCAGGCTCCTTAGGAGTCAACCCCAGATTTTACAGAAGCAGCAGCTGAGGATCAGAGAGGTGGCTAGACTTGCCCTGGTCACACAGCACAGAGCTGGCCTGGTGGCTGGGTGCCTGCCCTTGTGCTTCAGGCCCCCTTTCCTCCTACCTGGTACACAGGCGTGTCATGCTGGAAGAATGGAAAAATAGCGTCAAGTGGTAGCAGGGCCTGGCTCAGAGAGGTCAGGGTGCTGGGGCTCTGCTGGCAGGAGAGGCCCTCTGAGCACCTGTCCTAGATCTGGCCCGGGGCCCTCCCTGCTGGAGCCAGGGGTGCATACATGTGCCCTGCCCCAACTTGTCGACAGCCTGGCTTCCTGGCTGGTGTGTGCCCTGCCTGTGTCAATATTATGACCACACGTGAGACTTCCTGTAGGTGGGGTGCACGTGGTGCGGCCACGTGAGGCAGCCATGTGGAAATGGGGCCTCTATGTCCTCAAGCTCCATGGAGGCTGTCCCCCTCGCCATATGCAAGAGCTCATGCAGTTATGCCCCCATCTCACAGAGCCTCCGAACGCGTGGGCTGGTCCTCCCTTTATAGCAGGAGGGAGCTGTGCAAGACTTCTGGCTTCTCTGAGCCTCAGTTTTTCACCTATGAAGTAGTCCCAGCAGTGGTTGCCTGGGGAGGATCATGGCAAGACGGCGCCTGGAGATGGCTCAGCAGCTGTTAGGTGTCTCTCCCTTCCTGTCACCTCCAGCCTGACCATTCACCTCACCTTGTGGAGCTGGCCTGTGATTTTGTTGTTGGACCCCTGCCTAATCTTTACGGTGGGCTGCCTGACCACCTGGGTTCCTGTTGTGGCCACTCACCATGCTCAACTCTATGCCTCAGTTTCCTCACTTGAGAAAAGGGTTAACCCTGGGTCTCAGCCCCCCAGGGCTGTGTGGGGATTCATGACAGAGTCAGAGCTGAATAAGGGTGAGCTGGGAGTGGCTGTTGTCCTCTGGGTCCTGTCCCACAGTGCTCAGCAAATGTTTGGTGACTGGGGTATGCACGGGGCCTGCTGACCAGATGAGGCCCCTGGACCCTGGGGGCAACAGGGTTTGACTGTGATATCCAGAGGAAGGAATGAGACAGGGGAAGGAAGGGCACACAGTCAGGCTCCCTGCCTTCCTGGCCATGCTGCACATGGCTGCTGAGTCCCAGACTTGTGCCAGGTTGGGCTCAGGGTCAGGGCTCCTAGGGCACAGGAGACAGTTAAAGGGCAGGTCAGGGCTGTGTGTAGGTGATGGCAGGGTGAAGTAGGAGGGTAGAGAAGTGGCAGGAAAGGAGGCTGGCCACGGTTGTATCTGCAGCCCAGACGGTGGGCGTCTGGTGCAGACAGACAAGGTAGACTGGTAGCCCTGTGGGCCCTCCAGCTGCCCACTATGTTGTGCTTTGAGTAGGTGGGTCTTTTCTCTAAGGGCCCACTTGGTTAGAAGGTCCAGATGTCCACATGGATGCTGTTCTAAATGGCTTACCCTGAGGGCTTGTGCCCCCACCCCCAGGTTTTTCTCTGAATCCCCCAGGGTCCAGTATGGTAAAGAGAGCAGGGCTAAAGGCCCTAGTCAGTGTTGCTGACTCCCTAGTGTGCCTTTGGGCAGGTAACCTGCCCACCTGCACCTCCATCTCCTGGGATAACCTCTCCATGTTTATCCTCAACTGAATGGGAGAGTGGGCAGCCTCCCAGGTGGGTGGGGCAGCAAGGCAGCTCTTCCTGCCTCTGGGGCACTTTCCCTGCCATACCCTGTGCACCTGGAGGCCACCCTGTCTGCCTTCACAGGTACCTGCGTGGCCCATCAGGGAGCACTCAGTGTGATCTAGGCCCAGTCATACCACTGATAGACTTGGAGGTGTTTACTGTTTTGAGGCTGGCTCTCCTCATTTGTAAACTGGAGGTCAGGCTGTCTTGTGGGCCTTTTCTGTCCCCACATTTCTGTTGCCACTCTGTTCTCTGGTTTCACTTCCCAGGGTTTCCTGGGAATCCTGGTAAAGACTCACCAATAGCCATATGCCCACCCCAGTCCAGAGCCCCCAGGACCCCTGTGCTTCCCTGGACTCCTCTCTTCCTCTTTAGGACAGCCCTGCATCTTGGCCCCAGCAGCCTTTGGCACCTCTGAAGACTCACAGGCATGTTTGAAGGAGCCTAGCACTGGATGGCTCCTGACTGAGAGGACTTCTATGCCTCCCCACATGCACTCAGGCCCCGGCCCATCCTCATGGTAGGCCCCTGTGTCTGCAGACCACTGAGGGGCAGGCGTAGCCTTAGATGGGCTGCTTAGCTTCTGATTCTGCCCGCCTTGAGCAGGTCACTTAGTCTCTCTGAGTCTCAGTTGCCTCTTCTGGACTTAGTAGACAAAGCCTGTGTGAAAAGTCTTAATTTGGTCTCCGCTTGGGCCCTGCTGCCTGACGCCTTCCCCAGGGCCCCTTTCCCTGAAGTCCTGTGTGTGAACTGGGCTGCAGAGGAAGGGTGGGGCGGCCTCACCTGCACGTGCTGTTTCTGGAACCTAGGCAGGCACACAGGGCCCCTGGGACTTAAGTTTCCTTGTCAGTAAAAATGAGAAGAGTAACATCTGCCTTATCAAGGCTGTGAAGGGTGAAATAGGCAGAGGTAAGATCTGATTTGGGTTTTATGATGCTCTTCGTGCAGCCATGGTTGAAATGCAGAGAAATGAACAGGTTTGGGAGGCATTTTGGAAATAGTGAAGGGCTACGCCCAGCTTTGTGATCACTCTTGCTAAGAAGGGTTTCCAGCTGTTCCCTGGGGGTTGGGGGGCCCATTGAGCATGCAGCGTGGCCTGTCCTTGGAGTGTTGCTTCCTGTTGGGTGGTGAGGGCTGTCTCTTGGAGGGGTGGCAGCTAGAAGGGGCCTTGCTATGCTGCTCATGAAGGACCTGAGGCCTAGGGAGGGTCAGAAGCCATCATCAGTCTGGTGCCAGGCTGGGCTCTAGTGGACTCTGCTGCCCTCTCCTTGGTGTCAGCCGGCCCCTCTCCTGCCCCTGGTGCTGTGCAGTGGGAGCCCAGCCCCAGCCTGCCAAGCATTGTTCTTTCCTTGCTACCAGTGGCTGCCCCTGGTGCCTGGCCCTCTCTGGCCATCATACAGAGATGCCAGTTGCCTCTCAGCAAGCCTTCAGGAGAGGCAGGGTTGGTTCCCAGCTTAGCTTGGTATCCTATGAGCCCCAAGAGCCAGAACCCCTTCCCCCAGGACTGTCATCCCCAGGCCTCACAGGAACACCTGCCAATCCTGGACACCTGCCTCTGCCCAGAATTGGGAGAGTGGCCTGTTGTCCCTAGCCTCTGCTCCACTGTGCTGGCTTAGGCCTGTCCCCATTGCTGTCCCTCTTGGATCCTTACTCATTCAGCAAACATCCCTGGGCATTCGCCTTGGGCAGCACTGTTCTGGGAGCTGTAGATTGAAAAATGACCCGGAAGCAGACTTTGGAGCCTTCTGCCACTACTGTGATCTACTCACACATCTGTGACTGCCGGGTCCCAGAGCAAGCTGGGGGCTCCCGAGGCCAAGGGGCTTCTCAGCAAGCCCCTGACTCTCCCCCAGGACTTTCTGTGCCACTGCATCTTTCATTCACCTTCCTATCTGTTTATTTTTGTGTGTCACATCCTTTTCATAATGAAGTAAGGGACCAAGAAAAATGGCCGGCAGAGCCCAGCTCAGGGCAGTGAGAGGTGTGGGCACCACACAGGTCCCCTGCTGAGCGGGTGGGGTTTTATCCCTGCATGAGGACAGGCTGGGGTAGAGCTGGAAGGACTGAGAGGCTGGGGCAGGGGACTGGCTGAGTGTAGATGCTCTGGGGAAGCAAGGGTTCAAGGGGCAGGAGAAAGGGATACCAGGCAGCCCCCTGACTGGGGACTGGATCCCTGGGGGGAGCACCTCAGCAGGGGAGAGAGATCCAAAGCACCAGAGGCAACTCATGTCTCTATTAGGTCCCTTGGGATCTGCCCAGCCCTGGGACTCTCCACTCTTTTTAGCATCTTGCTCTTGGCTTTCCCACTAAGAGGCAGCAGCCCTCGGCATGCGGGAGCCAAGGCCTCTGCAGGTGACCCCCCTCTGACAGCACAGCTCCCGCTCCAGGGTTCTTCCCAGCACACGCAGCACCTTCATCACCTTCCCCATTCCCATGGCTTTGAGTGGCGCCTTGGCCTCTCAGGGGAGGACGGAGGCTGCCGGTAGCCCCATGTAGGTGTCCAGAGGCCACAGCATCCCCCCAACAGGAAGGCTCGGCCCAGGATGTTCCACTGGCTGTGGCCGGCTTGCTGGGCACCTGGGCCAGGCCCTTCTTTCTTGGGCAGCAGGACTCCTGACAACAGCAGCCCCACCAGGCTGCTCCTGCTTCTGAGTTCTAGAGGACAGCCTGAGCAGGACCTTACCCTATTCTCAGGAGCTGACAGTCTGGGGGAGCCCTGAGGTATGGACGCCTCTTATGGTGTGGGGCTCTTCTCTCCAGATGGAGCTGTATTCTGCTCCTCATAGAGTGTCGTGCTGGCACTTTGAGGCATTGCCTGTGACAGGAGTGACGCAGTCTAGTCTCCCCGCTACGTGCAGGCAGAGCAAGAGCAAGAGGAGTCCCATCCCTGTCTTTCTGTGTGGGTCACTCTCCACCTTCTCCCAGGTGCCCACTTTCTGAGCACAGGAGGTAGCAAAGCACAGTTAGCTTTAGCCACACAGGAGGATTGATTATTTCTACAGTGTTTGGAGGCAGCACAAGGGCTGGCTGGGTCCCTGGACCCTGTGACGGGTATTGGTACTCAGTGTGGACACAGTGTGGACAGCATCGGAGCTGATGTGACTGGATCAGCTTTCAGAGCACCCAGAACCCAAGCCCCACTGCAGGCCTTGAAGGGCCAGAGGAGAGGGGAGACTCCAACCCAGCCTAGGCACGTACATGGCACCTCCCCTGCTGTGATGCAGGCCTAGAAGGCGGCAGTTCTGCAAAGTACCTCCTCACCTTTTAGAGGAGGTGGAGGGCACTTGTCCAGGGTTGTATACCTGTGACAGGAGGGAGACTGGGCTGCGCTGCTGGGGCTGCTCCGGAGAGGGGTGGGGGTCTGTGGAGAGCCTGGTTGCTGGAGAAGGTGTCTGTCCCCTGCAGCACCCACAGAGTGCCCGCTCAGTCCCCTGCAGCACCCACATGCTTAGAGTACCTGCTCATAGGGTGATTAGGGGAATTTGTCAAGCTGGTCCTTGGGCAGGGTTTAGAGCATGCCCATTAGTACCTTTGTAAACATATGTGTGGCTGCCCTGGTCCCCATCACTGGAGAGCATCGAGGCTGTGCATAGTCTTCAGTGCCCCCTTTCCCTTCCAAGCTGTGGGGCTTTTTAAAAGCCTGAAGACTTTGCTCTGCTTGTTGCTAATGAGACCCTGCAGAGACAGGGCTCCCAGGGCTTGGCTTTGCAGTTCATCCTTGCATCTCATAGCTCACATTGGCTATGGCCAGACCAGGGAGGCCAGCTGCCCTTCTGCTGGCCCAGCATCTGCCTGCCAAGCTCAAGGGTCTCTGGGACCACAGCAGCTTAGCTGGCTCTGGAACGGGTTGTGGGAGGTCTGGGAACACCGCGACTTAGACATCTTTCTTCCTTGTGTTTATCAAAGGACAGAGGCTGACCTCCCACCACTGATGTCTACCACCAACCTCTGCCACTGTTGTGGCAGTGGTGGGGGGCCAGGGAGGGAAGGTCTCTAATATGTTTCCTTTATGCTAAAAGCCAAACACCTGCACAAGGTGTGTTTGCCAGAGAAACAGACAAGAGGAGAGAGGGAAGAGGTGATGAAGGTGTGGGTTGCTATAGGCAGCAGGACCTGCCTATCAGGCCCCTACCAGTCTGGCCTCTGCCTGCCTCTCCCAGCTCTCCCAGATGGTTCCTGCTCACAGTCCTGGTTGCAGGACCAGTTTCCCCTCCCAGAGATGCCTCCCTATCATCTGGCTTGGAGTATCCCCTAGCACCCCTTGCTAGATGTCTGCTGGTAGGAGGGAGGATGAGTGGCCCCCCCAGATGGAGAGCATCACCTGCTGGGGCTGGGACATGGTGGCTTTCAAGTCCACAAAGGAAATAGAGTGAGAACGAGGGGAGTTACCCCTCAACGTTTCTAGAGTTTACTCAGCTTTCCAAATAGATGTGCAGAGTTAGAAGGAGCCTTGGGAGGAAGGTCCCTGGAAGTAGCCCTCCTGTGAGGAGGCCACACATAGGAGCTTCTGTGGCCTTAAAGGGTACAAAGTTGGGGGGGACTCCAGAGTGAGGGGCCAGGCACAGTTTCAGTTGAGGGGTCACTTAGACCTAGGTGCCCGTGGCACCACCAGGAGACCTGGATGACTGTGAGTGTTGTTGCCTTCTTGATTCCCTGTGGGGTCCTTGAGGCTGCCCTAGGAAACAGGGATAGTTACAGGGGAGAAAACAGAACATCTGAGGTGTGTGGGTACCTGGCATCCTAGCCAGAAAGGCCTGCACTGGGAAGGAGGGGCGTCTTGTCCTTTCTGGGTACATTGTGTGCCTCTGAGGGCTGTAGGGGCTCTGGCACCTCATTCTTGGGCCTTGTCTCTGACTCTGCAGCCTGGCCCACAGGGAAGGAGGCAATGCCATTAATACTTCCAGGTCATATAGCGTATCTCTGAGGACACAGTGTGTGAGGATGTCCAAGCCTTTCTAATCCCCCTGCCTGCCAGTGTCTTCACACCTAATGGAAACTTGCACACTGGTTTCCATGAAGAAAAAATTGTGATTGGGTTTTCTGGGAGGTGAGTGAGGAGCTGGGGCCCACAGGTGAGAGCAGACCCATGGGGCCTCGGTCCAGGCTGCTGGCCTGGGGGCTGGGGTGCAGGGAGCAGCATGTCCAGAAGATGCTGTTCCCTGAGCGGGGATTTGACACCTCTTCCGCTGTCAGAAATGAGACACCCCTGGCCCCCAGAGCATGGAAAGTCAGGTGTGAGATCGAGTGGCCTAATTTTAGACCTTGGGCCTCCATGTCAAAACAGCAGCAGAATAATTTTTTAAAAAAGAAAAGGAAAGTGAGGGTTGGAGCACATCTCTGTGAGGGGAGGGGCGTTGCCAGGCAGGGCCACCTTGGCGGATTTCTGCTGCCTGAAGGTCTCTGTGGCACCTAAACCCTCACCCACCAGCCCAGGTGCTCCCTGGCTGCCCTGATTTGACTAAGGCCTGAGTGGGTAAGGAGCAGTGCCTTACCTGCAGGGGTATCTCCCCACTGGGGTTGAGGACAGGGACAGGGGGCAAGGATGGGGAGGGCACAGTGGTGGCCATTTGGGGCAAGGCCCTCATTGTTAACAACAAGCATCCCAAGTGGACAGGCAAGATGCCCATTTATTCAGGACCCTATGTGAGGAATCTGTTTTGTATCAGAGGATTTTACAGTTTTGGGTGAAACTTTAAATGCCCAAAGTTGTTGCTTCCTGTTCTGTGTTTTTCTGTTAGTGATCATTGTCAGCCTCACGCAGGTTCCCTGCCCTCCTTGGTCTAGCTGTGTTTAGGTGACGAGGTGTCACTGCCTAGAGCGCCACTTAGGCTACTGGACTCTGCTGCCCTCGTGCCCTGAACAGCGGCCCTGGGGGCTGCACCTCTCGGGGTCCCAGGCTTGTCTGTATTTCTGGCCCTTCCCTGAGCTCTTTTGTCTCACTGCTCATAGTGCCTGGCACCTTGTCTCACTCCCTCCTGTTTTGCTGCTTCTTATCTGCTGTGTGGGACAGTCATGTGATCAGATATGTTGGAATTGTAGGTAAAGTGAAACAAGTCAGCCTGTGGCAGGACTGGTGAGTCCCACCTCATCTGGGCTTTCACACGTGCCCTCCCTCGTCTTGGGTGTGCAGCCCTGCAGAAACCAGCTGGGCCTTGGAGGTGGACAGTCTGGTCTGTCAGAGGGACAGAGATAGTTTGTTGTTGTTTTGAGCTACTTCTGCAGTAATTAGATTTAAAATTTTTAATTTTTAAGTGGTGGTACACGTGTGATAAAAGTTTCAACAGCACCATAAGGCACAGAGTGGAGATGTCTCTTTTGACTCTTTTCCTGTGTCCCTTTCTAGTTTCGCAGGGTCCTTCCCTGAGCTGTTCTCTGCACGGGGGCATCTCTGTGGATAGAGACGTCTCCCTTTTCTCATGTGTGGCAGCGTCTTCTGCATATGTTGTGCTATGTGATCTTATCACAGTAATAGTAACTAGCATTAACTAGCATCTCCTAAGTGCTAGAGCCTGTTCTAATTAACACTTAAGTAAAACATACTGCTAGCTCTCCGTGGGTTTTAGAAATCGTTCTCTGCTGCATCTGGGGATCTTTGTCCTTTTCGTAGCTGCAGTTTCCCCTGTGTGGCTGTTCTGATGCACCCATCCTCTCACCAATGGCTGTTGGGTTGTTTCCAACCATAAACAGTGCTCAATTACACCACATTGGCACATAGACAGGCACACGCAGGATCTATTGTTAAGTCTTTACACAATGACATTTCCTTACAACATTGAGGAGAAAAGCACCAATTCTTGGCCAGGCCCAATACGTGTCTGCCTGGGTTTTCTCTGGGTCCTCTGGTTTCTTCCCAAAGACCTGCACATTCATTGAGTGAGTTGTGTCCACATGGTGCCCGCCTGTGTGTGCCCTGCGGGATGGTGTCCTCACTGCGCTACTTCCTGCCTGGTGCCCTGAGCTGCCGGGATGTGTTCTTTCCACTCAGGATACCGAACTGGAATAATCAATCAGTGGATGAATATGAATTATTGTCAGTTAAATGCTTTTAGGTCTGTGATAATCATAGAAATGCAGAACTATAAGCAATGTGGCCCTAAAGCGCTCGGTGAACCTGCCACATTGGTTCTTGTTTGCGTTTGAACTGTGAAGTGTTCACTGTACCAACATTTATTCCTTGATTTAACCCACCACCAAGATGACTGCTGTCACTCACTGACTCACTAAAAGTTCAGTAAATAATGATTTTTTTTTTTAAGAGACAGGGTCTTGTTCTGTTGCTCAGACTGGAGTGCAGTGGCGCCATGACAGCTCATAGCAATCTCAAACTCTTTTTTTTTTTTTTTTTTGAGACAGAGCCTCAAGCTGTCCCCCTGGGTAGAGTGCCGTGGCATTACAGCTCACAGCAACCTCCAACTCCTGGGCTCAAGCGAGTCTCCTGCCTCCGCCTCCCAAGTAGCTGGGACCACAGGCGCCCGCCACAACGCCTGGCTATTTTTTGGTTGCAGCCATCATTGTTGTTTGGCGGGTCCGGGCTGGGGATTCGAACCCACCACCTTAGGTGTATGTGGCTGGCGCCTTAGCTGGTTGAGCTATAGGCGCCGAGCCAGCAATCTCAAACTCTTGAGCTTAAGCGATCCTCCTGCCTCAGCCTCCCAAGTAGCTGGACCTGCAGGTGCATGCCACAATGCCAGGCTAATTTTTAAAATATTTTGTAGAGATGGGATCTTGCTGTGTTGCCCAGCTGGTCTCAGACACCTTGCCTCAAGCAAACAATTATCCTGCCTCATCCTCTCAAAGTTCTGGGATTATAGGCATTAGCTATCATGCCTGGCTAATTTTAACTTTTTTTTTTTAGTTAATCTGTTTAAATGTGTATATAACTCATGCATATTTCAGTATTTCATATTAGAAGTGTTTCTTTATTTTGAAGTGTGACGTTTTTGTGACCAGATGTATCCTGTGGGACTTACCCTTGTTTATGTCACTTAACCCATGGCAAACTGGTTTCGTTGTGTGTTGTTTCTCCTAAATAAAGTCACAGTTTCTGAGGACCCATTGCTGTTGTTAAGTGGGGCTATGCTGTACTTCGGGACCTGGAACTGCTGTGGGTGAGACTGTGGCAGAGTTGCACGGAGGGGCATGTGTTTGTGAAGAGCTGAGATCCCATGTCTGGAAGCAGACAGGCTGGAGTGGCTTGTGCTTGTGACTCGTGTCTGCAGCCAAGCGTCTGCAAAGCCAAAGAGGGCCCCTGGTTAAAGCCCAACTTGATCAGTAGTCTGGAAAAGCTGTACAAGATTGTCCCTAGAGAAAACTGAGCAGAGTGGCCCCTGGAACAGGCAGAGATTGTGTTGTTCTGTCTTCTTCCTCCCTTTGGGTAACAAGAACACAGATGTCCCTGTCCTCAGAGGGTCAGAAGAATCATTCAGTAGGGGAACAATTAGCACAGAACATGGTATTTTGAACCCAGGCTGTACTAGCCAGGAGAGAGAGAGAGTCCCCGTGCCTAGCATGCTGTTCTCTGGGCAGTCAGTGTTTTTAGGGACAGTCACACTACTCTGTGAAGCAGGACAGCTCCCTGTCAGCAGTCCTGTCTTTCCGTGTTCCTCCTGTGGTGGGCAGGGTGTGCTCCCTCCCCGCTAATAGTGCCCTGCCCACGGTTGCCTGATATGCGCAGACGCCATGGCCCTGCGGCCCTGGCCAGAGTATGCCTCTCTCTGCCAGCTGGGAAGTGAGGGACCCTTAGTCCCAGCAGAGAAGCACTGCCTTTGCCCAAGGAATGGACAGATATTGTCACTGCTGTAGGTGAAACAAATGGCCAATGGTTGTGTGAGGTATTAGTTGCACAGAGTTGGATGGAGGCATAGAGGGCTGCCTTGTGCTGTCTTTAAAACTTTTCTGGAAATCTGAAAGTATTTTGAAACAAAAGATTACTTTTAATATGCCACGGCTGCTTGTCTCTGGGTGTGTCTAACAGGCTGGTCTCCTGGTATGGGAGCCATGGCCTGGCCATGTGCCTTCTGAACGCAAACCAGGACTGTGGGCATGCTGATGGCCCAGACAGGTGTCACGCCTGTCTTCGCCACAAAGTCCTCATGCATGCTAGTATGAGTTTGACGTTCTTCTCCCTTTTTTTTTCTTTTTTTGAAGATTTGTTTAATGTGAAATAGAGACAGGGTCTTGCTCTTGCTTAGGCTGGTCTCAAACTCCTGGGCTCAACTGATCCTCCTGCCTCGGCCTCCCAGAGTGTTAGGGTTACAGGTGTGAGTCACTGCACCTGGCTAGATACTTGACATTCTAACCCCTGGAGGAGTCTCTGGTCCCTTGAGGGCTGGGTGAGATGATCTCCAGTCTTCTCAGAGCCTCTGCAATCTCTGCCCCACAGGGGTCCACTGGAGCCCACACCCTGGCTTCTACCACCTCACATGTGCATGCTGTCCCTGCCTCTTGGATGCTCGCCCCTTGAGTTAGTGTGTCCTGGCCTGTCCTATCCTGCCCTGGGCACATGAGAGAGCTGGGCTGGACTCTGGCTGGACCTTGTGCAGTCTGTGGACCATGGGCTCTGACCATAGTTCCCTCAGGGAGATGCCCCTGAGCGTCCTGGTGAGTGGGTGTGGACAAGGTGCCCACTGCTGCCTGTGAGGTGCCCATGTGCTGGCTCTTCTGCTGCTGCACTGCCCTCCACAATCTCAGATTCCCTTTTATCTTAGCTCCTATTCTGGCTTCTCTTTCCCCCTCATCCTATTTCCCATTTTCCCCCTGGAATCCAGTTGTAGACTGGAAGGTGATTTGGATTTTCTACACCCCTCCCCAGTGTACATGTCTTCTGGACCCTGTGAAGTCATCTAACCCTTAAATACAGAGTCTGAGCTTGGCACCTGTAGCACAGTGGTTATGGTGCCAGCCACATACACCCAGGCTGGCAGGTTCGAACCTGGCTCAGGTCAGCTAAACAACAATGACAACGGCAACAACAAATAGCCGCACATCGTGGTGAGCACCTGTAGTCCCAGCTACTTGGGAGGCTGAGGCAAGAGAATTGCTTAAGCGCAAGAGTTGGAGGTTGCTGTGAACTGTGATGCCATGGCACTCTACCAAGGGCAACATAGTGATACTGTGTTTTCAAAAAAGAAAAAAAACACACACAGTCTGAGGGGAACCTGCTCTCGGTTCCCCTCCCTTGAAGCCCAGGCAACTGCAGGGCCTGGGGCTCCTGCCCTCAGAGCACAAGAGGGTGGAGATGCCCCAGGCGGGGCACAGTAGGGTTGCCCCCAATAGGAGGAGGAGGGAGGGTGGGCAGCCGCTGGCCACAGGCTGGGGCACACACCCAGGACTCCCGTTGCTGTGTCTCTTAGTTCCTTGTCTGTACTCTGCAGGATCTCTCTGTGAAGGTCCCCCCTCCCTGACTGACCCTACTCTGAGTCATTTGTTCTCCTAGCTCCTATTCTGTGGTGAGCACATCTCTGGCATCATCATGTAGAGTCTGTGCCTCACTGACAGAAAGCCTCCTGACCACAGAGGCCATGCCTGGCCTGTTCTAGCTCCCTGGGGCCTGGCCCCTGGTGGCCACTCCATAGCTGCCCAAAGAATAGATGCATGCCTGGAGAAGGGTCAGGGGCCCTGCATTTGGGGGGCTTATGGCTGGAGTGGTTTGAATAGTCCGCTCTGCCTCAGCAGGTGCGAAGTAGCATCTTAGAACTCCTTGCCTGCTTAGTTATTTCCACTGAATTAATTATCCTGCAGTAATGGTGGAGCTGCTAATAGGGAACATTGGGTGTCCCCCAGGAAGAGATGCCACAGCTGGAGGGCACACTTGGAGCCCAGAGAGCAGCAGGCAGCCAGCACTGGGCCTCTTCAGCTGGTGGCCAACTTTGTCCTGTACTCCCTGACTCATTCAGAGGGCCAGCTACCACCACTTCTCTCTCTTCTGTCCTTTGAAAGGAGACAAAGACCAAGCCTAAGGGGGAGGGGCCTGGGTTGGCCCACAGCACGTGGAATGATCCCCACTTCACTCTCACTGCAGCTGTGAGGATTATGAGGCAGCCTTCCTTGGCATCTAAGTTCATCAAAGATCAGAAACTAATTGGGATTTTGTGGCTTGCCTCTAAATGTCAAGACCTCTTGGGCCTCCCAAGGACCCACTCGGTGCCAGCCTGCCCCAGGATGTGGGCCCGGGGGCAGGGCAGGCAGGTGCACAAGGCCGTTTTTCACAGCCTTGCCCCTGCCTTCCCCTCATTTTTTCTCCATATCCTCAGCAGACTTAGCAAATGTCAGAACGGAGTTGCTTAAACCTGATCGTGTGCACAGCTCCCTGGCCTGGCTATGAGAGGCTGGTACCACTTTGATGCCTGTTTCTGAGAATATAGTGGAGAAAGCCCCATGGCTCCTGGGAGAGGCCCATGACATTTGAATCTGCACTTAGTGGGTTCAGGGCCACCTGGTCACTGCCAGGACTGGGAGAGGGTGGGCTGGCCAGGCTGGGGCACAGGAGTGTGGCATCCCGTAGGCTCATGCAGTCAGCACACACCCTTCACAGGTGCCACCATTTCCCATCTTCCTCTGTTAGTGATGGCTTTGCTGATCTCTGATGACACTTTCCTCTTGCCTGGGCCACTGCAAATGCAGAAGTGACCCAGGATTTAGCTAGCATGTCTGGGCAGAGTCCGGGGGAGGTGTCCACAGGCTGCTTGAGGAGGGGAGACAGGTGTAGTAGAGTCTGCGGGCTCAGAAGATGCTGTGCAGGGAGTGAGACCAGGCACAGTGGCCCAAGGGATTATCCAGGGGACAGAAGGTGGAAGAGGGTTGGCACCAGGAGGAGAGGGAGATCTTGGCAGGAAGAGACAGGAAAGGAAGGGAATTGGTTTTGCAGGCAGAAGGGGACTTTTTTCCTTAAATTGACAGATTTCAAAGATACAGAAAAGTGGAGAATGAGCCTCCAAGCTCCAGCACCTGGATTCCAGAACATCCTCCTGCTGACGTCATGGACACTGTGACCTGTCCCTGTAGCACTTCACTGTAGCATCTCTAAAACTAAGGACGTTTCCTACCTCAGCACTTCATCATCACAAAAGAGAACATTCTGAGCAAAAGTTTGGAAGCAGCAAGAGTAGGGTTTGTTCTGGAATGGAATGAACGAATGAGTCACTGGATGTGCCCAGCCCTCAGAGGGACCCGAGGAAGCAGACCGGCTGCTCCAGTGGGCTTGTGGAGTGGGCTTGGAGCCTGTTTCCTTGTACATAAAATGAAGTTCCTGCCCTCATGGGTGGTTGGGAGGATTTTGTGAGACAGTGCATGGGAAGTGTCATGCACACAGTAGGTGCTCAGCTGTCTTAGTGCCCCATCTAGTGCCACCAGCCCAACCGACCACATCCAGACTGCTAGCAAGGCTGTGCCACTCAGAGGTCTCAAACCAGGGCTCTGTCTTGGGGTTCCCTAGTGAATCACATGTGTGGTCAAGCTCGGAGCTTCCATTTTGGGTCAAAAAAGGCATAAGCTGAATTTTGCCCTTTATCACATGAATGGGGCTTGAAGGCCTTTCTTTCCTTCATGAAAGTTGCTATAGCTGTGCTCTGATGGGGTCAGGTGCTCCAGAAGCTCCCTAGCCTGGGCCCTGGCCACAGAAGGGCCACCACACCATGGGGATGCACATGCCTGAGGGAAACAAACGAAGGAGGGGAGTGTGGGGCAGTCACGGCCATACACAGGAGCCACCACAGCAGCGTGGATGGCATCTCTGCAGGAGGAGCCTCAGTGGTTGTGTAAGCACGAGGCCTTCCACACGTTGTGGAGTGGCACACAGGTCCTCAGCAGTTCCTGGTTTCTGGACATGGTGCAGCTCTGACTGACAGCGTCTTGGGGTCACAGCTGGGCAGAGGTGCCCCAGGTGTGAGTGATTGGTTCTGAGGCTTGAGGAAGCCTCTATGGGGGCAGCTGGTGAGAAGCAGACATCCCCAGACCCTTTCCAGCTTCAGGTACTCAAGACCCAGCGGCATCACCACCTGCAGCTCTGTGGGCCTCCACACACACAGGGGAGGGGATGCCCTAGGTCCCACAGGCCACCCTAAGCCTGAGTTTGTTCCCCTGAAAGCTGGGGGTCCCTCTCTGTCCTGGCTGCCCTGCAGAGCCCAGTGAGGAACAGGTAGACTTGTGGGTGTGAGGAAGCCCTGGACACTCGGGAGATTATGTAAAATCCAAGACTGGTCACTGTCATTACCGGAAGGTTCAAACCATTCCAGTCTTTTCTGCGTGAAAGATGATGCCATCAAAACACAGAGACTCTGCTCTGGGTCTGTTTGTGTCTTTGCTGTGGTTCAGCTTGCTCTCTGATGGCCTGAGAGATAGGCCTCTCAGCCCCATGGTGCTGGGAGGGTGGAGAGCCTCAGCCGGTGGGTTGTTGGAGGTGGCAGGAGGTAAAATCCCAGGAGGCCGTGGTGAGCTGAGGGCACTGAGCATGCTCATCTGGGGTTACCTTAGTAGGCACCCTTTGTCCCAAGCCAGTCCCCAGAGACTACTCAGGCCCTGTTTCTGGATTAACTTCAGTGGAGCTCAATTAGGCAAACCACTCTGCTCAGCGCAGAGCTTGCCTGAAGAATTAACAAGATTAGCTGTGTCCCTCTGGCTAAGGTATGAATATTCAGGGGGTTTCACTGGCCCTGAAGGACCTTTTCTTAGAGGCAGTGCTGGGCAGATGGGTGGCAGGTACCTGGGTGTTGGGCCCATGTGGCCATGGCCTGTCTGGTTGGCCTTGGAGCCAGGCTGGCAGCCTGACCCTCTCTAGGCAGGGAGCTCAGGAGGAAACCATTCCACTGTGAACCCAGCTAGCAGACTGGATGGGCCACAGTCTCCCGTCCCTCATCTCTAAGGAGCTGTGTGTCTTTGGGCAGGTTGCTTTATCTCTCTGAAGCCTAGAATTCTTGCCTTCAAAATGGATGTCAAAATATTTACTTCTAGAAGCCTTGAGAAACCCACCCCACCACTGCTTCTGGCCCCTGCAGCAGTCCCAGCTCTGGGCAGATGATTGAAGTTCAGTGATTGGCCTCTGGCTTACCAGAGCTGGGGCCAGGGGATGAAGCCCCACAGTGTCCAGGCTGCCCATGTCTCCGGCTACAGTGAGTGGTTCTGGGGCTTCCCACATGCCCTCTTTCCTGGGAACCACACTGTGGGGACAGGTGTGAGGCCCTCAGCAGCTGTGAGCCCTGGTCTGGGGGAGCTGCAGAGTGCTCTGTGCACCCTGCTCCCTGGACACTGGGCAGCCTGAGCTGTGCGGACACATGGAGCTGGGAGAGTGGAAAGAGGCAGGGCTCCAAATCAGTCATCTCAGCTGACTGGAGACGACTCTGAGATACTTTCACACCTGTTGGAGTGGGAAACCCTAGCAGGGTTCTGGGATGTTGGGATTGTCTCTGTAACGCGCGGCCAGGTAACTCCATACAAGCAGTAGGACTGAGCACACCTCTGCTGAGGTCAGCAGTGCTCCCACTGGTAGGCATGAACTTGTAGCTATGCCTGTGGCCCTAGAATCCCTGCAGTGATCCTGTGCCCTGATTCAGCCAAGCGCTCACTGGCCAGGGTGCCTGGGCACTGGAGCTGGGAGCCACAGTTGGTGCTCATGGAAAGAGGGAACAGCCAGATGAATATAAGGCAGTGGCTCCACTCCTTGCTCATTGTGCATTTGTCATCAGTGAGCTTTTATTAAGTGCCTATTGTATGCCTTGCGGTGCTCAGAGGGGAGCACTTGGGGAGACTCGTTTGTTCCCCAGTGACATACGTACAGAGTGTCAGGTGACCTCTGAGGCAGACACATCGCTGGAGGATGGGGTGACGTGGAGGTGAGGAGGAGTGGGATGTGCTGCGTGGAGACGGGACATCGGGAGGGTGGAAGCAAACTGGGGCCCAGTATCCCAGCACTGGAGGTGCTGCTCTGGGATGTCTGGTGGTTGAGGCCAGGCTGGTGCTCCTCAGTTCCCAGCTCTTCCTGGGGCTCAGCTACTTGGCTCCTCCTGGGACACAATGCCAGGTCCCTGTGGTCCAGTCACTCAGCCCCAGTGTGCAGTGCTCAGCCCAAGGTGTCTGGACCTGGTGCTCTGGGCAGGGCTGCAGCAGACCACGAGTCCCCGTGGCATTCTCTCTGCAGAGGGAAGTGTGGGGCTGGGCTGGGGCCTCTGCTGCTCTCCTCCTGTCTCCCGTGAGTCCTCCTACTGGCCCCCGTGCCCATCCCCTGCCCATGCTCCATCCCTGCTGTCCCCACTGCACCTGTTAAGGCTCCACCCTTTGTGAGCTGCTTTCCAGGCTCAGTTCATATTCTGTTTTCCATGAGGGGTCATAAAGCCCCAGCCTTTGTTCCCCTTTCCCTGCCTCCTGTACTCCTGCAGGGCCCCTCCTAATCCCCATGAGGGTAATGCTGGAGAATGTGGCAACATCGTGGGGTCCCTGTCATGAGCCTCCAGGGCCCCTCCTGTCTACTGTCCTAAGGGGCTTGGGCAGTGCTGTGTGAGTAGGGCATGATCTCTGGCAGAGAGGGGAGTGATAGGCAGGCAGGCCATGGAGTCTTACAGACTGATGCCCTGCCACCTCTCAGCTTGAAGCCGTGACTAGGTCCCTGTGCCCCAGGATGAGGGAAGTGGCTCCTTTGCTCAGTGACCTTGTGAGCCGGCTCAGGCCCGCTGACTGTGTGGGAAGACAGCTGGACATGTGCTTAGCTGATAGCCTAGCAGGGCTGAGAGAAATGAAAGGACACAGCCACACAAAACCTGTTTACAGTAGCAAAATCAGGCATCCCTCAGCTGGGGCTCCATATACACACTCCACCCTGGGTGCACTGAAGAGGCAGCGTGCATGCCTGGTGAAGGAGGCCACAGCTGGCGTGATCCCCTTTCTCTAACACGAAGGAAAGAAACCTCATGCACAGCACAGGCCGGGGTGTCGGGTGGTGAGCTGACCGGGGAGCCTTTTAGTGGTTGGAAGCCCTTTCTAGTTTGATTTGGTGGTGGTATGAATTTGTCAAAACCCACAGACCTGTACGTTAAAAAGGGTACATTTTTACTGTGTGAATTTTACCTCAATAAATTTGACCTACAAAAGTTTTAAGATGGGGTGGTGCCTGTGGCTTAAAGGAGTAGGGTGCCAGCCGCATATACTGGAGGTGGCAGGCTCAAACTTGGCCCCAGCCAAAAAACAAACAAACGAACAAACAAACAAAAAAAAAACCGGCAAAAAAAAAGTTTTAAGATGTTCCCACTTCTAAAATATACTAATCTTTTTTAAAGAGTTACAAAACACCCCCAAGCTGGCTGACAGTAGTGCCAGTAGCATGATGGTGAGAATGTCTCTCCCTATGTCCCACCCGGGATGCCCATAAAAGGGCAACTGGGAAACCTGAGCCCAGCAGCTTATGGCCTGTGTAGCCAGACAACCACTCCACTGCTCACCAAATATTTTCAAATTTCCTTTTCTAGGTGGGCTGAAGTCCATGTAAATATTGACCGAAGAAGGCCAACTGGGCTTTGCACTCTACTTGGTTAATAGTTGAAGAGTCACTCCTAGGTTATTTTTCCAGTTACTTCGTATAGGTGGACCTTGTTTTATTTAAAAGAAAAAATCTAAAAGAAGCTATGCCCAAGTCAAACATTGTAAATGCAGTAGGAAAGCCCACATATTTAAGTGAATCTCAGAATTGAGAAAACAATTACCTCTCCGTTTCCCTTCAGTGTATTTATATTTATTAAGTTAATTTTTAAATATGTATTTGATTTGCTTAAGTGAGAACTGAGGCAGCACCCAAAGCCGTGGCATATATTGCCTGAGTGACTTCCCTGCTTTCCTGTCTGGGCCCCATCTCTTCAGCACCCTCCCTCTACCATCCTGGGGTTGGAGAATCTGTGAGAGCTGAACCCCAGGCCCCAGATTGGCTGCTGCTACGGGGAGGGGGTGACCAGGTCACACAGTGAGGACAGGCCTTACTGCGAGTCCTAATAGCCAGGCCCTGCCCTTCCTGAGGGCGCTTGCCAGCAAACTGCTCCCTGCTGTCTCCTGCCCTGACCCTCCCACCCAAGTCACAGCTCTGTGACTATCTTTCAAGTCAACAAACACTCCCTGCACCAGCTAGAAGGGTGGCAGAAAGGACAGCTCCCTTAAATCTCCTTCCCAAGGAGATCAAGGCTCAGGGAGAGCACATGATTTATGCAAGGTTGCACTGCTAGGAAGCCAGAGTGAGGGTCTGGGCCAGGCAGTCTGATCTGTCTCCCCACTTGCCCCAGGGTCTGGGCCAGGCAGTCTGATCGTCTCCCCACTTGCCCCAGGGTCTGGGCCAGGCAGTCTGATCTGTCTCCCCACTTGCCCCGAGGTCTGGATTGCCTGGGGGACATTGCAGAAGGCTTGATTGCTCACTTTGCCTGGGCCAGATCCTACGGGATCCAAGAGTATCCTTTGCTTTTTCCCACCCTGTTTTATGTCTCCACCTGTGTTCTCCCAAAAGACAAACATCAGTGATGGAGGAGGTCGCCACAGGCAGAGTGGAACCCATAGATAGGTGGGTGGTGTGTAGGAATCCTGCCTGAGGCAGGGCTCAGGTGAAGGCAGTGTGTTGGCTGGAGCCACAGCCTTCTGTGGGGCTCTGGCTTCTTCCCCTGGGCTGTGGCCACTCTAGACCTGCAGGGACAGAATCTGTCCCCTTTGTGGTGGGAGTCTCAGCAGCAAGGAAGGGACAGCTGAAAGACCAGGCCCAGAAAAGCAGGTATGGCCGGGGTGCCTGGCAGCCAGGCAGGCCAAGTAGAGCTTGTGTCAGAGCCTGTAGTCTCCTGGGATGTCCACCCCTTCCTTCTTTCTGGGGCTGTACCAGCTCGGTGTTCACAACATGGCCACCTGTGTGAGCAGGGCTCAGAGACCTCGCATGGATGGATGCAGGGAATGGAGCCAGACCTATTGTCATCATCCAGCCTGAATCTCCCCTCTTGGGCCCATCAGTGGAGCATGTGGCAGACTCCCCCCCACCCGGCCCTGCCCATGAAGGGCGTCTGAGGCTGTCTTCCCTGCTGAGATGGACCTTGCACTCCTTGACCTCAAAGGGCAGTTTCTAGCAGTGGATTTCCCCAGGGTTTGGGGGTGTAGGCCTGTGCCTGCCACTCAGGCAAGGCTAGGACAGATAGCACCATGAGTGATAGCCACTAGGCTTATCTCCCACTCCTGGCCATATAGGGTCTCACAGGGCTGCTGGGCCCATCCAGTTGTCGCAGAGAGCATGTGGCATCAAGTCTCACCTGGCAGGTGGCCCCCAGGTGTGACAGGCCCTCAGGAGGGAGGGTGGCAGGAAGTGAGCACCATAGGTTTTCCTGCTGGGAAAGGTTCTGTACCATCTCTCTGCCCAATCCCACAGGATCCAGCTTGGGGGTGGTTCCAGGAACTTGCCCTCACTGGTTTCTTCTCAAGAGGGTGCTGACTTCTTGACACAGATGGCAAGTGTTCCTGGGAGACAATGTTGGGAATCTGTCCTGGCATGCTTTTGGGCAGAAGTTCTGGCTCTCCTGGGTGACCTGGGATGGTCAGAGGAGGCCTTTGAACTTGGCCTGAGTTTATTGGGTGAGACCAAGGATAGAGGCTCAGGGTGTCAGTGAAGGGAGACGGTGTGGTGAGGCTGGGGTTTGAGTTTGGTGTCTGGGTTCAGCTGTAGGATGTGCAGGTCACGCAGTGCTTGATGAGTGAGAAGTGGTCCAGAATATGCTGGGGTGTGATGGAGCTGGTGGACAAGGCTTGGCAGGGGCTTGGCATAAAGCCTCTGGACAGAGGTAGGTCCAGCCAGGGTAAGTGTAAGTGAGGCCAGACCTGCATTTGTGTTTACTCACAGTGAACCCTTCTGTAAAATGGGCACAGATGGAGTGGCAGGATGTACGGAGGCCCTCACCCAGAGTCTGGCACGTGGTGAGTGCTGTGTCAGCATCAGCTGATGTCACATGTGCTGTGGTTGTCATGGCCCTAATGCCACAGATAAGGAGGCTATGTGCTGGAGGTTGTGGTGTCATGGCGGCCTCTCCAGTTATTCAGCCTGATAAACCTGGACTAACATGTCCCTGATTTTACTTACACTCTTGGACCATGACCCCCGTAGAACCCAAGGGAAGCTGGGGACCTGCCCACGCTCACACAGCTGGTAAACAGTGGAGCCAGGATTGCTTTTGCCTTTGTAAGATGGAAAATGTCCAATGTACACAAAGTTAGAACAGTATAATGACCCCACACCCATTTGTCCATTTTAAGAATTATCTTGCAGTGTGTCCCGCATTTCATCTGTCTTCTGTGCCACCTCCCCCTCCCTTTGCTACAGTGTTTTAAAGCAGATGCGGACACCATATTATTTCATCTATAAATATTTCATGTAAGTATGAAATATAGCATGTATCTCTAGATAAAGACTTTTTAAAAAGACCATAATATATTACCATATTCAGCAAAATTAATAATTTCATTTTTAGACAGCCTTACTGAGGAATAGCTTACAACAGACTGCACCCCTCTGAGCGCAGAGCTGCGTCAAAGCCAGGAAGCCATTTTGTCAGTTAACGGCGTGAACATACCTGCCACCCTGGTCATGACCTCTTCATCTCCCCTTCTTGCCCCCGCCCAGCCCAGGTGGCTGCTGACCTGCTGTCTGTCACCAAGCATCAGTTTGCATTGATAGGGATTTGGTGTGGATGAAATCACACAGTGTGCTGATTCCTGTCCAACTTCTCTTACTCTACATGGTTAGTCCTCAAGTGATTGATATTGTCTCATAGTTCCTTTTGATGGCTTAGTAGTATTACAGCTTATGGATACATTGTAGTTTGTTTACAGTTTCACTGGATAATGGACATTTGGGCTGTTGCCAGTGTTTGACTGTTACAAATAAAGCTGCCATACAAAGTCCGACAATTAAGTTCGTGAACTCATCCTAGAAAAATTGATACACACCTCACTGTGGAACATCACTATGGTCTCCTTCAAAGCGTGCACTCAGGCCAGTGCCTAGCTGAGCCTTCAAAGCAATTTTGGAACTCTTTCTGGAATGGCTTTCAGAGCTGTCATCCTATTACCCTTGATGTCTTGAATGTTGTCAGTGTCTTCTTTTCAATATTTACTTTCTCTTTGGGTAAAGAAAAAAGTCATTGGGGGCCAGATGAGGTGAGTAGGGAGGGTGTTCCAATACACTTATTTGTTTACTGGCTAAAAACTCCCTCATAGACAGTGCTGTATGAGCTGGTGCATGTCATGATGCAAGAGCCGTGAGTTGTTGGCTAAGATTATCAGTTAAGATTTTCCTGTTTCTCTATTGATGTTTACTTGGTCTGCTTTGCTTCTCACAGTCAGCCAATGATTTTGACATATAATTTGACAAATTTTTGTGGCATTTTTGTCAGTTCTGCTCTTTATTGGCCACCTTGACCTCTCTTACAAGTTACGCTTTCTCTCCTCTCAGAAAAATATTTAATCCATTTCTGCACTGCTGTTTTCTTCTTTCATTATCCTGATAAACTTGGACTAACATGTCCCTGATTTCACTTATATTCTTGCCAAATTGAACAAGAAATTTATGAATGTTTAAGCACCAGCATTCTTGTGATGACACACAAAAACACACAATAGTGAATGCCACTCAGCAAGACACTGCCACATGTCAGCATGAACACAGCTGTGAGATTCTGACATACCAAGATTATGAAACCTTACTGAGTTATTCGTACAGCGCTGCCAACGTGAGTGCACAGTGGCAAGTTTGTGAACTTAATTGTCAGCTCTTGTAAACATCGATTTCAAATGTTTGCGTGGACAACTGTGTTGGTCTCTCTTGAGTAAATGCTAGGAGTGGAATAGTGGGGTCATTGGATAGATGGGTACTTAACACTCTGAGAAATTGCCAAACTGCTTTTGTTTTATTTTATTTTGTTTTGTTTTTTGAGACAGAGTCTCACTTTTCCCAGGCTAGAGTGCTATGGCATCAGAGCTCACAGCAAATTCAAACTCCTGGGTTCAAGTTATCCTCTTGCTTTGAACTACCTGAGTAGTTGATACTACAGGTACCTAATATAACACCTGGCTAGTTTTTCTGTTTTTGGTAGAGATAGGGTCTCACTCTTGCTCAGGCTGATATCAAACTCGTGAGCTCAAGGGATCCTCCTGCCTTGGCCTCCCAGAGTGCTGGGGTTACAGGCCTGACACTGGGCTTGGCTGCCAAACTGCTGATTGTACCATTCTTCATTCTGAGCAGAAGGGAGTGAGAGTTCAGCTGCTTTACTTCTGACCTTAGTATTGTTGTTGTCAGGTATAAAGGCTTTTTCGCCTATAGGTATGGTCAGTCTTGTTACTTTTAGCTATTCTGATGAGTGTGTATTCTGATGAGTGTGTATTCTGATGAGTGTGTATTTTTTTTTATTATTAATTCATAAGAATCCTTTCTATATTCTGAATACAAGTCCCTTATCAGTTACGTAATTTATTAATCGGTTCTCCCATTCTGTGGGTTGTCTTTGCATTTTCATGATAGTATCCTTTGAAGCACAAAAATTTAGATTTTTGTTGAAGCCAAATTATTTATTTCCTTTTGTTGCTTGCGATTTTGAGAAATCATTGCTAAATTCAAGGTTATGAAGCTTTATTCCTTTGTTTCCTTCTAAGAGTCTTATAGTTTTAGCTCATTTAGAACTTTGGTTCATTTTAGGTTAATTTTTATGTAAGATGTGAGGTAAGGATCCATCTACATTCTTCTGCATGTGGATATCCAGTTGTTTCAGCACTATTTCTTGGAAAGATTATTCTTTCCCTGTTCATTTGTTTTGGTTGCCTTGTTGAAAATCATTTGGCATGTATATGAGGGGCTATTTCTGGGCTCCTTATGCTATTCCATTGGTCTATATGTCGGTCCTAGGATGGTACCATACAGCTTGGTTACCATTGCTTTGTAATAAGTTTGAAATCAGGAAGTGTGAGTCTTCCAACTTTGTATTTTTTTTAAAGATTGTTTTGGCTATTTTGGGACCCTTGAATTTGCATATGAATGTTAGGATCAGCTTGTCAATTTATACAGAGAAGCCAGCTGAAATCTGATTGTGATTGCACTGAGTCTCCAGATCTATCTGTGGAGTGTTGCTATCGTAACAAGTCTGATCTGTGCACATGGGGTGTCTGTTCATTTATTTAGCTCTTTAATTTCTTCAAACAAAAAGTGTCTTAGAGTTATCACCTTTGTGCTTGACATTTGGGATATTTCCAGTTTTTGACTATCACAAAGAGAACTGCTATATGAGGCCTGACAGTTAAATTTGTGAACTCATCTTAAACAAAGTGCTACATACCTCATTGCACTTTTGTTGTATAAATTCCTAAGTATTTGTATTTTTTAAAAAAATAGAATTGTTTTATTGATCTTCACTTTAACATTGTTTTTTTTTTTGAGACAGAGCCTCAAGCTGTAGGCCCTGGGGAGAGCGCCGTGGCATCACAGCTCACAGCAACCTCCAAGTCCTAGGCTTAAGTGATTCTCTTTTCTCAGCCTCTCAAGTAGCTGGGACTACAGGTACCTGCCACAATGCCGGGCTAGTTTTTGGTTGTAGGTGTCATTGTTGTTTGGCAGGCCCTGGCTGGCTTCAAACCTGCCAGCTCTGGTATATGTGGCTAGTGCCTTAGCCACTTGAGCTACTGGCTCCGAGCCCACTTTAACATTGTTTATTCCAAGTGTATAGAAATACAATTGACTTTGGTAAATAGATCTTACATCTTAAACCCTGCTGAACTTACTTACTAATTCTAATAGTTTCTTTAGTGGATTCCCTAGACTTTTTATATACAAGATTGTGTCATCTATGGATAGAGTTAGCTTTATATTTTTATTTTCAACCTGGGTTCCTTTATTTCATTTTCTTGCCTAATTGCCTTGGCTTGAACCTCCAGTGCAAAGTTAAATAGTGGTAACAAGAGTGAACATCCAGGATTTCCTTGTCTTGTTCCTGAGCTTAGGGGGAAAGCATCCAGTTGGTCACCATTAAGTATGACGTAAGCTATGGGTTTTTCTACCCATTAAAAAAAACGGAGGTTTCTGTTCTCAAGTTCTGAGAGTTCTTTATATATCTTGGATACAAGTTCCTTATGAAATACATGCTTTGCAGATTCTGTGGTTTACCTTTTCATTCTATGAATAATGTCTTTTGAAGAGAATAGGTTTTTCTGGTTTTTTTTTTTTTTTTTTTTTTTGAGACAGAGTCTCAAGCTATCGCCCTGGGTAGAGTACTGTGGCATCACAGCTCACAGCAACCTCCAACTCCTGGGCTCAAGTGAGTCTCCTGCCTCTGCCTCTCAAGTAGCTGGGACTACAGGCACCCGCCACAACGCCCGGCTATTTTTTGGTTGCAGCTTTCATTGTTGTTTGGCAGGCCCAGGCTGGATTCAAACCCGCCAGCTCAGGTGTATGTGGCTAGTGCCTTAGCCGCTTGAGCCACAGGAGCCAAGCCTGAAGAGAAGAGTTTTAAAAAACTTTTCTCTTCTCATCTTATTTCTTTTTCTCACTCTATTGAACTAAGTAGAACCTGGATCTCAATGTTGAGTACAACTGCAAGTGGACACATTTCTCTGATCTTACAGTGTATGTATATATCTTACAGCCCTTAAGTATGATGCTGCAGATTTTTCATAGATTTTTTTAAAGATGAGGAAGTTTTTTGTATTCTAAGTGTGCTAAGAATTTTTATCAGAAATATACATTGGATTTTGTCAAATGCTCTTTTATGTCTACTATGATTATTCTGATGTTTTTCTTACTTCATTTGTTCATATGGTGAATTACAAAGATTAGTTCTTAAATGTTAAACTAAGCTTCCATTCCAGAGGTAATAAACCCTTGGTTGTGACGTAGTACCCTTTTAATTTTTTTTTTTGAGACAAAGTCTCATTCTGTTGCCTATGCTAGAGTATAGTGGCATCATCACAGCTCACAGCAACCTTAAGTTCCTGGACTTAGGGGATCCTCCTGCCTCAGCCTACTGAGTAGCTGGGACTATAGGTCCATGCCACCCCACCCCACCCCACTAATGTTTTTTACTTTTTGTAGAGGTGGGGTCTTGTTATGTTGCCCAGGTTGGTCTTAAACTCCTAGCTTCAAGCAGTTCTCCTGCCTTGGCCTCTCAAAGTGCTAGGATTACAAATGTGAGTCATCATGCTGGGCTTCTTTTAATATATTGTTGGTTACTATTTGCTAATTTGCTAAAATGTTACCAGACTTTTTACACCTATGTTCGTAAGGGCTATTTGTCTATAGTTTTCTTTGTTTGTAATACCTTTGATTTTGGTATCAAATAATGCTGCCTCATTGAATTAGTTGGGAAGTATTCCCTTTTCAGGTTTTTAGCAGAGTTTGTATCTAATTGGTATTATTTCTTCTTTAAATATTTGATAGAATTCACCAAATTGACATCAAGTTGTTCATAATATTCATTCATTATCCTTTTAACATCTGTAGGCTCTGTGGTGATATCTTATTCACGATATTGAGGATTTGAATCTTTTTTCTTTTTTTTCTTGATCAGTCTGGATAGAGGTTTATCAATTTTATTAATCTTCCTAAAGAACTGGTTCTTGGTCTCATTGATTTTTTTTTTCTCTAGTGCTTTTCTTGATTCATTGATTTATGGTCCAAATTTTCTTCGGCTTACTTGGGGTTTCATTTTCTTTTCTTTATCTAGTTTCTTAATGTAGAAGCTGAGAGCACTGATTTGAGACCTTTCTTCTTTTTTTAATATAAATATTCAGTGCTGTGACTATCCCCTAAGTATTGCTGTAGCAGTATCTCACCAATTTTGATAAAGTTGTATTTTCATTTCCAGCCAATTCAGAATCCTTCTAATTTACCTTTTGATTTCTTCTTTTTCCTATGAGTTGGTTATTTAGAAATGTGTTGCTTAGTTTCTTATTATTTGGGGATTTTGTTCAGAGATCTTTCTGTTATTCATTTCTAAGTAATTCCATTGTGGTCAGAGAACATATTTTGTATAACTTGGATTCTTTCGAATTCATTGTAATTTGTTTAAAGGCCCAGAGTGTGGTCTGCGTTGGCAGATGTCCTGGATGCACTTGAACTAATGTGTTTTCTGCTGTTGTTGGGTGATTTTATAAATGTTAGTAGCCAGATTGGTTGACAGTATTCAAATCTGTATCCCTCTGTTTTTCTACTTGTTCTATGAATAATTGAGAGGGGAATGTTGATATCTGTGACTGTCTTCAAAGTTTTTTCAATTTCTTCTTACAGTTTTATCAGTTTTTACCTATGCTTTTGAGCTCTGATGTTTGGTATATAAATATCATCTTGGATTCTTAAGTCCTTTGGGTTAATTGAGTCTTTGATCATTATAAATTTTTCTTTGTCTCTGGTAATGATTTTCCCTCTGAAACCCACTTTGCCTTGTGTTAATATTGTCTCACCACGCCTGGCTGCTTATGTCGGCAAGGCGTGTCTTCCAACTTACTTTTACTTTTAACCTATTTGTGTTTTTATGAGCATATTTCTTATCAGCCCTGACTTTTTAATTTGACCTAACAATATCTTTTAATTGGGATGTTTGGGCCACTAGCTTACCATGGTTATTGATATGGTGGGATTAAAATTACGTCCTTCATTCCTTTGGGTACACTGTTTTGAAAGCCATTGTTTCATATGTATTTGTCTAGTTTTTATTTATTTCAAGTGAAAGGGTGAGTGTATTATAGGAAAAAACCTCACACCCAAATTCAAAGTGCTTTTTCTATTCTCAGTAACAACAGTCAACACAGAACACTCCTGTGACCAAATGTGTGTGTGTGTGTGTATTCTCCCTAGCACCAAGCAAGCAAGCCTTTCTAACACTATCTGCCTGGAGGTGACAGCAGATGCCACATGCTAAGGGTTCAGTCCTATAAGGCAGCCCCCACTGCCCACCAGTCTCAAGTCTAGGCCTCCAGAACTTTAGACTGACCAACTTCAAGTTGGGGTTCCTATGCCTCCCTCTTTAGATTTGATTAATTGCTAGAACGGCCCATAGAACTCAGGGAAACATTTATGTTTACTACTTTATTTTAAAGGCTATTACATAGGCCAGATAGGGCGAGGGGTGGGGAGCAGTGCAGGGCTTCCCAGCCCACCCAGGGTGCACCACTCTGTGGGACGCTCCACATATTCTGCTGTCCAGAAGCTACTGGAACCCCGTCCTTTGGATTTTTATGGCGGCTTCATTGTACAGACAGATCGATTAAACCATTAGCCACTGGTGACCAATTTAACCTAGCCTTGGTCTTCCTGGTGACCAGCCCCATCCTGAAACGGCTTAGGGGCTGCTGCCACCAATCATTAGCATCGAAAAGGACATCACTTCTGAGATTCCAAGGGTTTTCAGAGTTGTTGTCAGGAAACAGACTGGAGACTAAATATGTATTTCACTATACCACAGAGGGCAAACTCCATCCCTCTTGGCTGGAAGTAGAAAGATTAACAATAATGTCTTTTTTTTTTTTTTTTTTTT
>NW_003852441.1:319495-323774 GCF_000181295.1 Otolemur garnettii | reverse complement strand
TGGTTGAGCTATAGGCGCCGAGCCAACAATAATGTCTTAATAGCACTCAGCCCATGTCCAGGTTTCCAGTTGACCCAAAATATCTTCTGGTAATTGGTGTGTTGGTATCAGGATTCAGTTAAGGTCCACACATTGCATTTGGTTGTTAAGTTTTAAGTCCCATTAGTCCCTTCTTCCTGTTTCATTTATTTATTGAAGAAATCAAGTCCTTTGTTCAGTAGAATTTTCTGGATTTCAGTGACTGTATCCTTGTAGTATTTTAAAATATCTTCCTCTGTTTTCATCTGTTTTGTGTAGTTAGATACAGGGGTTTGACCTTTTTTGACACAAATATGTGATAGAATGTGCTGTGTGCTTGGTTGAAATATGTGAAATTGCAAATATTAGATATTTTCCCTACAGAAATGGCAGTTTTCTGCTATTCACCCTCATACATCTATTTCTTGTTGCGTCGCACCAGGAAGCCCCACGGTCAGTGACACTGAGATTAACCAGTGGCTTTGGCGGGGTCAGGCTGACCCCCATTGCCAAGTTTACCAGCCTTTCCCTGATGGGTTTTCAGTCTCTGGTGAGTGTTGCCTGCGTCCTTTATTTCATTAGGACTTGAGAAATTATGACATTTTAATTCTCTTGTTCCTCCTACCAATTCTCAGCATAACGTGTCGGTGTCCTGGCAGCCTGCACAGAGACTCATGACCTGTGTGGGGCATGTTTGACATCCCTCCTTTTGTTGCTCAGTATGCCTCTTGCAGCCAGCGGGACCCTCTATGTTTCCTTTAGTATTATGTTGAGATTTCCACTTACTCTTTGACAGATTTCATTCTCAGGCTCAGTATTGGACGTGTTTCTTTGTACTAGACTGGAATCAGCCCTTTAACCAAGGTGCTCTGGTTGCTTTTTTGGGGAAATTATATTTGAAGACCCCAATTTGGATGCTATGGGCATTCATTGCAATTGAAGTGATCATTGTTCTAGGCCTCTTTAAGTAGCTAGAACTAGGAAAAATGAATTTTTTGGAATAAAAATAAATCATGAGTTGATACTGATTTCCATTCCAAAAGTTTTGCTTAACCTTTAAATTTCATTTTTTGTATTGATTTTCCCTTAATATGGGAAGCTCAGCTCCTCAATGTGTTAATGTAATTAACTTAAGTGCAGTCAAAACAATAATGTCTATATTGTTAACTATTTTATTACTGACAATAGGCTTACTGGGTACAGGTTAGAATTTCTTTCTTGTTCTTTTTATCCTTAGGCTATGTTGTAAGAGGGAGGATTAATCAAAATATGATGTTTTAAAATCACTTAAAACAATTCTTACATGTGTTTTCACCAACAACTGGATGTGCAGTTAGGGTTCTTCATTTAGGTTTTGGATTTTTAGCAGTTTCTTTCTTCTTACTCTTCAATTATGCAAAACATAGTCAGACTTATAAAAGAAAGAACATTCACAAATGTTTGGCATCTGTCCACTATGGGTAACAGAATAATAGTAATACCTCAGCTATAAGTAATATATTTGATTGGCTTTTGGTTTAGACATTGTTCCTTTTTGGAGATACAAGCAAATGTTGTGTGTGCATCCCCTGCCGCCTTTTTACACAACAGGTTTTACACAACTGCACCTGCTTTTTACATAACAACATATCCTGGGGCTTATGCCAGGAAATCTTCCGCCTTCCTTTCTGTATGAAGTCCTTCATTCAGCCAGCCCGTCAGCGGGGGTCTTCTGCAAACAGACACTGGGGTCGGTTCCAACTTTGGAGGATGTTACAGATAGTGCTGGAGCCAGAACTTGGGCCAGAGCACTGCAGGGAGCAACGCAGGGCCAGAGCACTACAGGGAGTACCACGGGGTCAGAGCACTGCAGGGAGCACCGTGGGGCCAGAGCACTGCAGGGAGCATTGTGAGGGTCAGAGCACTGCAGGGAGCACTGTGGGATCAGAGCACTGTAGGGAGCATCATGGGGCCAGAGCATTGCAGGGAGCACTGTGGGGCCAGAGTATTGCAGGGAGCATCATGGGGCCAGAGCATTGCAGGGAGCACTGTGGGATCAGAGCATTGGAGGAGCACGGTGAGGTCAGAGCACTGCAGGGAGCATTGTGGGGGTCAGTGCCACAGCCCATTTAGGTGTGAAACAAGTGAGGGGATGTGACTCACTCCAGGGAAATTGTGGACTTTGATTCATTGCACAGGCTGCTGGAGGTGAGCAGGTAATGACCAATGACCACTGGAGGCCACAGGCAGGCTGTATCACGTGAAAGGGTATTCGAGCCATGTGCTGTGGGAGAGGGCACCCTGGCCACACTGGGGCAGACTTATTCAAGGAGCCAGGACAGGGTGAAGCTGGGTGGGGGGGGGTAGGCATGAGCAAGGTCATGAGAGATGAGGCACATGTGGCCTGGGAGAGCTGGCTTTCCATATACTCCTCCCAGGCTGGTCCAGGCCCCCAGCACTGGGCTCTGCTGAGCTCCCCCTGCTCCCTGCACAGGGGCTCTGTCTGGTGTGTGCCTCTCAGAGAGCACTTGGCTGTGTGTACACGAGTGCTTGACTATGTCACAGTGATCTTGCTCTCAGACTGAGAAGGAAACTGCCCCAGATGAGCCATCCTCACACTGTCCATCCAGGCCTGGGCAGTGCCTGCAGGTATCTAGAGAAGCAGATGTGTACTAAGCTTTTGCAATGTGTGGCCTTGGCAGCCTCAGCCATCCTTGTCGGCTCTAATGGGCCTGAGGGATCCAGATCCTGCCTCCTGTTGCCAGAGGAGCCCTGAGATTTTTATTGGGAATGGCTGATAGAGGGCCAGGTGTGGCAGCCCCCAGGTCCCTGTCCCATTAAGAGCCTGTGGTGTCACTCACATCTCATCCTACCCCACATGGGGAAAGGGCAGAGTGTAGCCGTGCTGCACTCTGGGGCCAGAGGTCCCCGCTCCTCATGGAGCTCATGTCTGTCCAGCCCTCAATGGCTGCCAGCCGTGTGTGTGGGAGAGCATGGCGGGGCACTGAGGAGTGAGGGCCTGGCTGTTGAGGGGCCATCCAGGACCACCCAAGGCTAGAATGAGGAGTCAGGTAGGCAGAGGGGCTGGGACAGCTGCAGGAGCTCCTGCAGACACTGACTCCTGCCCAGAGGGAGTTACGCACATGAAGCACTTAGCCCTTTGCAGCAGTTCTGGGGTGTTCACAGACCTCCCAGTGCCTACGCCTCTACCAAGTGGTGTAGACAGGCTGGTGGGGTCTGGCTGCTGCCTGTGGAATTCATGTGGACCTGTGACTACATCCATCCTCTGGTGGATTATCCATAGAGGGAATAGGGCAGAGAAGAGGAGTTTCCAAGGCACAAGCTCGCCCAGTGTGGCATGGGTCTATCTGTCTGTCCTCTCTCCAGGGCCACTGCTTCGCAACCAGTTTTCTTCATCAGCTTTGCAGCCGTCTGTCAGGCCGACAAACCAGCTTCTTCACATACCTCAACTCCCACACATTTGTTTAGACCAAAAGAAAAACAAGCCGGCACCCAGTGTCTGGGTTTCGCCCCCTCTAGACATGTGCTCTGGGCAACTCGCAGGCAGGGACTCTCCATCCTCACTGCTGCCTTGTTGGGCATTGCAGGAAACCGAGGGAGAGAGAGGGAAGTAACCTACGCAGGTAGCAAGTGGAGGGCTGAGTTCACTTATTCTGCCTGCACCACACTGGGTGCTCACGTTAGTTCTTCAGTGAAAGAGGAGCCTGGGTCTCACTTCAAATGGGGACATTTCAAAAATCAGTGGCCCTCCATTCAAGGATGTGTAGGAAATTTGAGAGGCAAATCGGATGTCTCCAGGGAAGGGTCTAGTCCCAGAAGGGGGCTCCTGCTTTTCTGGCCTCACTGCACAGCTGGTCCACCTGTGACCTTGTAGGGCTGCCAGCTCAGTGCAAACTGGAGGTTTTATGTAAAAAACTCCAAGTGTTTAATTTTTGGATCAATTTTTTTTTAAGTGTTTAATTTTTGGATCAATTTTTTTTTTTAATGCTGTGAGTTTGACCAAAACACATCTTGGGCTACCAGTTGTGGCCTCTCTCTGAATCCAAGGGTGCATGCAGTCTCTAGGGACACCAAAAATAGAGTCCTGGAAAGTGCCAACAGGAAGTGTGGGTCTTGGGCAGCTTGGCGGGGCATGTGTCTTGACAGAGACCTCCCCATCTGAGTGGGGCCCAGAAGTATATCAGACACAGTCCCTGCTCACAGCTGTGGCCCGAGGGAGAAACAGGGCGTTCTCGTACATCCTGCACTGAATCGCCAAGCC
>NW_003852441.1:316206-319404 GCF_000181295.1 Otolemur garnettii | reverse complement strand
AGAGATTTGCCTATAATGTACAGTCGGCTGGTGCAGTCAAGACTGGATTGCTGTCCCTGGATCTCTGCCCTATCCCCATGTCCTCTTTCCTCCACTGGCCCGTGTCTTGTCTCTTCTGACCTACAGTCAACCCTGTGGGAGAGATTTGTGAAAAAAAAACAAAAGAAGGAAGGAAGGAAAAAAAGAAGGAAAGAGAAAGAAAAGGAAGGAAAGAAGGAGGGAAGGAAGGAAGGAAGGAAAGAAGGAAGGAAGGAAAGATGTATGCAGAGCCCAGAGCACCTGCGGCCCCACGCTCAGCCCCAAATTGGCTGAAGTGTGCAGGTGGGCACCCCAGGAGGGCATGGTGGAGCTTTCAGGCAGGGAAGGAAATCAATGGGCCTCCCATGGACTGCTGATTACCCATTGCCTTGAAATTAACAGCCGAGTCTAATAACAACCAGCCAGAAGGCAGGTCAGAGTTATTCTGAGGTTTGCTGTTTTCCTCTTTCCTTTCCTGCCTGGGCTCCTCTCAGGCTGCCTGGCCTCGTCTCAGGCTGCCTGGCCCAGGCGTAGAATGTGTCCCTCCCTTGGAAGTCCACTCACACCCTTCCTAGTGAATCTCTCCCCTGCCCCCCAGGACCCCAGCCCAGGCACCCCTGCTTTGACTTCCTTCACTGCAGGGTGGTTGTGCCTGTCCTTGACTTTCCTGCGTGTACATGCTGTAAATGGAACCACACCGTGTGCGCTCTTCTGCTCTGGCTGCCTCTGCTTCGCCACACTGTTCATGATGACTGTCTTGGTATTGCCGAGTATGTTCTGCTCCGTGGGTGGACCACACTCTGGTTGGTCCAGCTCTGGATTTCTAAAAGGCAGAAGTGGAAATCACAGGAGCGCGGCTTGCCAGCAGCCTGGGCATTGCTGACCACGGTCTCCTCATCTTACTGCCAGGGTGGTCTCAGGAGGGAAGTTGGCTTCCCCAAGTGCAGAGGATACGTGAGCAGGGGTCCTGCCCTGGTCTGAAGCTGCATCCAGGGCCCTTGCTGCAACATGGCCCCTCACGTCATTTCTAACAGACTTTAGTGTCCTTTTGAAAGCATTATCCTGTCAACTGGGAGAAAGGTCAGTGGGCTCTAAAGCTGCATCACGGTCACACACAGCACATGGGGCCGTGTGTCTCACAGGTTGGTCCTTTGGAAACCAGAGAAGGCTGCTTAGGTGGGTGGGAAGCGGGGCCTCCTGTGGGTAGTGGTGAGGAAGCAGAAATAAATCTTGTACTTCTTAGTGCTCCAGAGAAAGCAGCAGGCAGCTGCAGAGAAACTTCTCCTTCAAAGATGAGAACAAACTTTACACTGAGCTGAAATAACCTTGGAAAAAAACTATGCAACAGATAACAGCTCCCTGGTTTCTTGAGATTTGTAATCATTAACTCTTTGTACCCTTTATTGTAACTATAACTATGCAGCTGATACTGAGCTGAAGAAAAAAGTATGAAAGAGTTTGGAAAAAACTGTTACCTTGGAACTCAGCATTTTATGCCTTGAGGCACCTGAGTTCTCATTCGCAATTAAAGGTCCCCGCCTTCCTCTGTATTGTTGGTACAAGTGTCTGTTAGTTTTAATTTGATGTTTTCCTGCAACATTTCAGCCCTGGGCTAGGGGTTTGCAGGGGATTCTGCTTCTCCTCATTCTGAGATGTGACCCAAGTGGCTTCTGAGGGCCTCAGGTGCATGTTCTAAGTGGAGTTCCTGTTGCCCCCCACTTTGGGCATCTTCTGAGGATTAAGTGAGCTCAAGTGAAAGCACTTTTGAAATTGTGAAATACTGAGTCGATGGTCCTTGTCATCCTTGGCATCCAGAGCCTGTCCTCTGTGTTCAGACAACCACTGACCCTGCTCCTCCCCCGCAGCTCCCTGCGCAGACCCCTGCCTAGATATTCATGGCCACTCTGTAACTTGCATCTGGGGTTCAAGTTTGATGCCAGGCAGTTTTCACTGGCCTGGGGCACTTGGTCCACTTGCCAGCCTTTCCTGATGGCCAGGCAGTCACTCTGAAAGGGCCCTCTTGACCCCTCAATCTGGCTGCTTTGGAAGGTGAACTGTATCCAGGGGGCCTCCAGAAGGAGCCCTTTGTAGGTCCACAGCTTGTGCTGAAGTCAGACTGCCCCGACACCTGCAGGTTTAGTCTGGCCGTGTGTGTGCTGCAGGGATGCACCTGGAGACTCACCTCCATGTGTCACTGTGTGGGCAGGCCTGGCAGCATGTTCATTTTTGGAGCCTCTAGCACGTGATGGCTCACATACCAGTAGGTGCTGGAAGAAGGTTGGTTGAGTTGGGTTAAATCTTAAAAACCAAAACAGAGTGGCCAGAAAAATATAAAGCTTCCGTGACTCAAAGGACATTATCAGAAAGGAAAATAATAATCAAAGAATAGGAGAAAATGTGTGTACGTCACATATCCATAAACATCTAGTGCCTGGGCATGGGGCTCAGGCCTTTGATCCCAGCACTCTGGGAGTCTGAGGCAGGTGGATTGCTTGAGCTCAGGAGTTTGAGACCAGCCTGAGCAAGAGCGAGACCCTGTCTCTACTAAAAATAGAAAAATTAGCCAGGTGTTGTAGCAGGTGCTTGTAGTCCCAGCTACTCAGGAGGCTGAGGCAGGAGGATCACTTGAGCTCAAGATTTTGAGGTTGCTGTGAGCTACAATGCCACAGCAATCTACTGAGGGTGACAGAGTGAGACTCTATCTCAAAAAAATAAAACAAACAAAACCCAGAAGAACATACACAATTCAAATACAAAAAGATAATAAATGCAAGTTAAAAATGGCCAAGGGGTAGGTATTGTCCAGAGAAGGCACACATGTGGCCAGTAAGTGTATGAAGACGCCATCAGTCACAGAAGTGAAACCACAAGCCACTACTCTGCACCCCCTGGAACAGCTGTCATTTTACTGTGCAACCAGCATGTGCTGGGGGAGGACATGGAAAAGTCAGAATTTTTGTGCATGGTTGGGAGGAACATAAAGTGATCCATCCTCTCTGGAAGACACTTCAGCAATTCTTCAAAAATAAAAATAGATTTACCCTATGACTCAGAAATTCCAGTTTTAGATATTTACCCAAGAAAAATGAAAACACATGTCCACAAAAACCTTGTGCAAGGTTGATCATAGCAGCGCTGTTCATAATGGCCAGAAGGCAGGAACAGTCCCAGTGTCCATCC
>NW_003852441.1:314765-316082 GCF_000181295.1 Otolemur garnettii | reverse complement strand
TGAGAAGGACTGACTCACCCAGGTGCGGTGCTGTGGATGGACCCGAAACCCTGACGTGAAGTGAAAGCAGCCAGACAGGACAGGCTGCATATCGCAAGGCTCTGTTGTATGCAATGTCTAGAGTAAGGGAAAGTATAGATCCAGAAAGTGGGTGACAGTTTGCCTGGGACTGGGAGAGGTGGAAACTGGGTGAGTGCTAATGGCGACAGGCTTCCTACTGGGATGATGGAAATGTTCTAGACTTAGATAAAGGTGATGGTTGTACCACTAAAAGTCACTTTGAGTTTTATATTAAAAGTTAAAAAAATAAACCGTAAAGTAGCCTGAGGAGTGTGATAAGAATAGCCCTGGGCCCTGAGGTGCCACCTGCAGGCTGCTGGGTGTTGGAACCCCCCCCCCAACACTATTCCTAGCACCTTTGCACAGCCTCCTCTTCCCCCAGCCCTCCTGCCTTTTTTCACCTGTCTAGACTGGAATAAAGGGCTTGCACACTTCTGGGAGCCTGGGACAGGGGTGCCAACAGCGAAGGGGAAGGCCCAGGAGCTGCCTCCCTGCCTTCTCCTTCCTGTAACATCCCCCAGCCTGCCACTGCCAAGGAGTTCCGAGCACGCGCCAGACTGGCAGGGAGTCAGTGGCCTTGGGGCAAATCACTGTTAATCTCTCTGCCCAGAAAGGCAGGTCCATTTGGGAAAACAGGCTGGGTACGGCAGGCTCTAATGGTCCCAGGGCCCAGCTCCCCCACAGCCTCCCAGAACAGTCCCCATGCACACAGGCACACATGTGCAAGGATTCATATCAGGGCCGTGCAGGTGACTCCCAGACTCTGTGTTTGCCTTTCTGCACCCTACCTGCCCTTCCTTTCCTCTCCCTCCTTCCTGGGATGAATCTATTTATCCACATGCCACGCAGCAGCCAGCTCACTGGGTGTACAGGAAGCACAGATGCGCAGACCACAGACAGGCAGGAAGGGCTTCCTTCTCTCCATTAGTAGAGATTCCTAATGCCATTAGATTGAAAAAATAAAAGTGCTCTGTGTCTAATAATTACACCTGTGAAATTTATGCTTTGGGACAGCTCTCAGACAGAGTTTGGGGTGAGAGTGAGGGGTTCCTCTTCCTTCATTGTGCCCCTTGGGTATATACCTTGTGAGTCTCCAGTTGGAGCAGGAGCGGGGCCTGGGGCTGGGCTGTGGCCCAAATGTGTGAGGTGGCATGCTTCTGCATGCTCCTGCACACTCCTGTATGCTCTCGCACACTCCTGCATGCTTTTGCATGCTCTTGCACACTCCCACATGCTCCTGCATGCTCTTGCACACTC
>NW_003852441.1:313750-314662 GCF_000181295.1 Otolemur garnettii | reverse complement strand
TCTTGCACACTCACACACTTCTGCATGCTCTTGCACACTCCCTCATGCTTCTGCACTCTCCTGCACACTTCTGCACGCTCCCACACACTTCTACACACTCCCACATGCTTCTGCACACTTTTGCATGCTCCTGCACACTCCCACATGCTTCTGCACACTTTTGCATGCTCCTGCACACTCCCACATGCTTCTGCACACCCACATGCTTCTGTACGCTCCCAAATGCTTCTGCACACCCCCACATGCTTCTGCACACCCCACATGCTTCTGCATACTCCCACACACTTCTGCATGCTCCCACATGCTTCTGCACACCCCCACATGCTCCTGCACACTCCCACACGCTTCTGCACACCCCCACATGCTTCTGTACACTCCCACATGATCCTGCACACCCCCACATGCTTCTGTAGGCTCCCACATGCTTCTGCACACCCCCACATGCTCCTGCACACTCCCACATGATTCTGCACACCCCCACATGCTTCTGCATACTCCCACACACTTATGCACGCTCCCACATGCGTCTGTACACTCCCACATGCTTCTGCACACCCCCACATGCTTCTGTACACTCACACATGCTCCTGCACACTCCCACATGCTTCTGCACACCCCCACATGCTTCTGTACACTCACACATGCTTCTGTACACCCCCACATGCTTCTGCACATCCCCACGTTTCTGCACACTCCCACATGCTTCTGCATGCTCCCACATGCTTCTGTACACCCCCACATGCTCCTGCACACCCCCACATGTTTCTGCATGCTCCCACATGCTTCTGCACACCCCCACATGTTTCTGCATGCTCCCACATGGTTCTGCACGCCCCCACATGGTTCTGCACACCCCCACATGCTTCTGCACACCCCCACATGTTTCTGCACACTCCCACATGCTTCTGCACA
>NW_003852441.1:305488-313273 GCF_000181295.1 Otolemur garnettii | reverse complement strand
TTCTGTACACCCCCACATGCTTCTGCACACCCCCACATGCTTCTACATGCTCCCACACGCTTCTGCACGCTCCCACATGCTTCTGCACGCCCCCACATGCTTCTGCATGCTCCCACGTGTTTCTGCACGCTCCCACATGCTTCTGCACGCCCCTACATGTTTCTGCACGCTCCCATACGCTTCTGCACGCTCCCACATGCTTCTGTACACCCCCACATACTTCTGCACGCTCCCACATGTTTCTGCATGCTCCCACACGCTTCTGCACGCTCCCACATGCTTCTGTACACCCCCACACGCTTCTGTACACCCCCACACGCTTCTGTACACCGCCACATGCTTCTGTACACCCCCACATGCTTCTGTACACTCCCACACGCTTCTGTACACTCCCACACGCTTCTGCACGCCCCCACACGCTTCTGCACGCCCCCACATGCTTCTGCACGCTCCCACACGCTTCCTGTGGAAACTGCAGTTTCCCAGGGTGTCCATTGGCAGTTCTTGCCTCTCACTGCCTACAAAGGCCTTCTGGGACTCTGTGGTTCCAAGGCAGGCATGACGTCAGACCCCATGTGTCAACTCAGAGACAAGGCGTGGTGGCCATATATCTTTCCTTTGTGGGCTTGTGGTTGTGTTTGGCTGAAGGGCTGCTTCCAGAAGGCCCTATCCAGACTTAACTAAGCACGGGTGGGAAATACCATGGAACTGCCCCAAGGCACACCTGTGCCTGAGGCAGTTGCTCCTGTGTCATTCTCCTTCCTTGTAAGCGGGGCTTCAGAGCTTGGAAACCCAGCGGAAGGCCTGTCCCATGCCCTGCCCTGGACTCTCCCCAGCACCTCACCTCTCGCTCACTCTTGCTCTCTGTCCACTGCAGGTTGCGAGATGGGAACACAAAACCCGGAAGCTGAGCAGGGCCTTCAGCTCCCCACACCTGGCCTGCTACGCCCTGGGTGGCTCCATTCTGCTCCTGAACTTCCTTCGCTCGTACTGGTAAGCATAGGCTGTGCCATGGCGAAGCGTCCTGCCCCTGAGACCAAGGGTGGTGGCACATGGGGAATTCTGCTCCAAGGACACCTGACCCAGCAAGGTGCCCTGCCTGTCTGGCTGCTGGGGCAGTGTGAGGGGCCAGGCCTGCTGAGGTTAGCTTTCCCCACTTGCCTCCAGCTTTTGGCCTCTGCTTCTCAGCCCTTTGAGAAACTGCCTGTTATATCTGGGCCTGGGATCTCAGTGTGTCAGAGTCCTGGGATG
The DNA here is from genome assembly GCF_000181295.1 of Otolemur garnettii. Taxonomy (NCBI): domain Eukaryota; kingdom Metazoa; phylum Chordata; class Mammalia; order Primates; family Galagidae; genus Otolemur; species Otolemur garnettii. The sequence continues at coordinate 312,022 of NW_003852441.1, read as the reverse complement.
AACGCTGTGAGGATTTCCCACAACGGGGTGAGGGGCTTGGGGCCTGTAAGGCCTGCAAGCTGACCAGCTACCAGGCCCTCCAGGCAGGGAAGAGTCCTATTGTACAGATGACCAGTGTGAGGCTTAGCAGGAAGCAATGTTTTGCCTGAGGTTTTACAGCTCATTGAGCACTGACAAGGGCAGGAGAATAGGCAGTGGATTGGGTAGAAGGGATTTGCTCCATTTGGGCCAGAGGAATGCAGCTGTCATGATACTAGGGCCACCCAGGCCAGGCTCATGTGGGTGGGACATCTATATGGGGAGGGGAATGGCCCTCATCCCTGCCTCTGCCTTCTCTCAAGCCACTAGGGAGTATCTCTCTTTACTTGGGATGGCCCCTGGGTCCAGATACTTGTGCTTCCCTGCAGGAGAGGTGAGTCCAAGGATGGGCAAAGGCTAGAGAGGGTAGAGGCTGAGCTGAGCTATTCTATCACTACCACCCTCCAGAATGCTGGGACTCCACTAGCTAGGCCTGACCAAGTGATTGCCTTGAAATGGTAGTCAGTGCCACAAGTTGGCTGCCAGGTATGGGCAGCCAGGATGGGTTTCACCAGGGCCCAGACTATCCCTGCTGCCCTTGCAGTCTGGGCATCCAAGTTCGTCAGAGGAGTCCCAGGCTGGTGTGTGGTGGGCCTGGCTTGTCTGAGCCCCTCTGCCAGCCCTTCCCCTGGGGCTTCTGTGTTCCACTGAATTCTGATTCCTGCCCCAGCCCACCTGCATGATGGGAAATGCACTCAAGCCAGAAATCTCGGAGGCATCCTTGACTGCTTCCCACCACCTCACAGCCTGGTCTACCCTGTGCCCCCTGGAGACCTCCCCTTCTTTCCTCTCTCTCACTACAGATGTGCAGCCCTCTCCTCAGTGGCTCCTGATTCAGACCCAGCCTCCAAATAGTGTAAGGGTGGTTTTGCTAGATGAGAATCAAACCATGGCTTCCTTGCTTGACCCCCTGTCCTCTGGGCTGCCCATACTCGCTGCTGTGTGGCTCTGGGTCACCCTCCACTCCCACTGGACCCTTGAGAGGCTTCCTGGGTAGCTGGGGAAGGTGACTTGTGTCCAGCTTCTTACAGATGGTGCTCCTGACTTTTTCTGCTCTCCAGACCTTCCCATGTTGTATTGGCCCTGACATGGGGTCTGCCCAGAATAGTCCATGACTGTTCTCTTGCTGGCCCGGCCACCCCAGGGGATTTTGGGGAGGAGAGAAGGGGTGCTCATGGGCAGCCACAGGACTGGTTTTCTCTTCTTATTCTTATCCTTTGGATGAAAAGGCAGCGGGTATGCCCTGTGTACTGCATGTGCCCCCTGCCTCCCCTGACCTGACCTCTGCCCCAGCCCTGTCTCCTCCAGCCCAGTCTAGTTTTTCCCTCTTCAGCCACTGTCGTCATGAGCCAGGGATAATGGGGACCACAGGGGCCACTGGGCTTTGGGGAGGGGCTGGTGAGAGGATCCCCCAGAACCAGCTCCTGCAGCAGCCTGTGGCTCCCGGCCCCTCCTTCCCAGACATTGTTCCAAACGATATCTACAAGTTCATATTCAGTTTTTGCATGGTAAAATACACATAACGTGAAGTTTGCCATTTTAACTATTTTAAGGTTTACAATTCAGCGACATTTAGTACATTCCCAATGTTGTGCAGTCGCCACTTCTGTCTAGTTCTAGAACTTTGTTGTTATCCTTAACTCAGGAAGCAGCCAGCACCCTCCTTGCCCCCTGGCCCTGGCAGACACTGATCTGCCTCCCTTCCTGCGGATCTGCCTGTTCTGGATGTTTCTGACGTGTTGTTCTCATCTCCCTGTGAGACCACATTTCCAGGGGCTGGGACTGTGTTCATAAGTCTCTGTGCCTAGCAGAAATTGGGGCGGTGGGCAGGAAGCATGTACAGGTTTGAACCAAGTCCAAGGGGAGCATTCGGCAGCTGTCCTGGCAGGTGTGAGGCCAGGACCCAACAGTCACTGGTGTGTCCTAAGGGGTGTGAGAGTCAGTCACCGTGTTAGCTAGTCGGTACCAGCTGTGCACCCGCAGGTGGTCCCAGAGGGGCCAGGCAGGATGAGCCGTCCTTATCTGCAGGTAAACGGTGCTGAGTCCAGACCTGAGTGGGCAATTAGCACAGACCTGTTTGCTCTGTCTGTCAAGTGTGAGCGAGGGGAGGCTGATGGGCTCAGGGGGCATCTGTCTGGGCCCCTTCCCTGTGGCCACTCCCTGGCACAGCCAGCCTCAGCCAGAGCTGGGTAGCCTGAAGTTACTGCCCTGCCCATCCTCCTGCCTGGCCATGTTCTGTCCCGGCAGCAGTTGCAGGAGGGGCTGTAGCTGGGGTGGTTAGGGCATCAGGGAGGCTCCAGTGCCATTCCCCAGCCACTGACAGGCTGTGTTGCAGCACATTTCACAATCGCCTAGAATCTTTCTGGAATCGTGGTCCCTAGGGCTCCTCTGGTCCACCGAGTCCAACCCTCAGGTATCTGTGTGGTTCAGAAGCTCCGGTACCAGCCATCAGGCACCATCCTCGACATGGAGGTACTCCCAGGCTGGGCTGGGGAACAGGTGAGTGGGACTACATGTGTCCAGCTCCCCTAGGAAGTCTGTGTTTTTCAAAGCTTCTCACTGACTGTTTAGTGGCCGGATGTGGAGGAGGTCAGCGCACATGTGGCACTCTGTCCCTGCAGCCATGTGTCCCCAGTACCCAGCTGCAAGTGCTCTGGGATGTGGTCAGAACAGGCTGGGGACCCAGTGGATGCACAAAGGAGAAAGGGATGGGGCAGAGGGAACAGTCAGAGAGAGCAATGAGAGTCTAGGTGCCATGCAGGTTAGTGTAGCCAGAGAAACAGGATTTTTCTGGATTTCTGGTCTGGATTTTTACAGAACAAATAACATTTCTGTGGACTGGGGAGGAAAGTGTATTAGTTTTTTTTATTGCTGTGTGAAAAATTCCCACAAATTTAGTAGCTTAAAATCAAAGAACTTTCTATGTGACAATTTTAGGCCTATGGGCTGGGGTCTTTGCTCAGGGCCACCCAAGGCTGAAGTCAAGGTGTTGGCTGGGGCTGCAAGCCCTTCTGCAGGGGTTAGGGGTAGGGTGCTGCCCTCCCCACACCCACTGGCAGTTTGCTGGCAGGACGTAATTCCTCCTGCCATAGCTCCATGCCGCGTGGCCATCCCCACAGCAGGAGACACCTCTGCTGCTCTAGTCTCTCTGGCCAGCAGACTGTCTTTGAAAGGCCCACTCAGGGCCGTCCCCCTAAGTCCATCCTGATAGACTTAGGATCAACTGATTGGGACCTGAATTTCATCTATGAAACCCCTCACAGGAGGGCAGCCTGCACTTGCCCTGGGGCCATATCAGAAGGGAGAGGAGAGGGCCTTGATCAGAGGTGGGATTCAAAGCATGTGGGAGTAGAGGGTGCTTTGGGTGGAGGTCAGCGGAGGCCTGAGGCCTGAGCTGTGGAGCAGATGGGGGTCTGTGCACTCACCCTTGGTGCCTGCAGCCCTGCCACCCCCTGCATGGGCCAGGGTGCTGTGGATATGTCCCACATTGGGGCCCACCTGTGGGTCTGGGGGTGCCAGGAGGGCTGCAGATCAGCAGGATGAGTAGCTGGGGGCCCAGGTGGAGCAAACTTCCCTGCCAGGCCAGTGCTTGAGAGCTGCAGCTGGGAAGAAGAGCAGTCTCTCCTGCCCCCAAATGTACACACCGTGTCTGGGAAGAGCCAGGGGTCAGCTGGGATCCCAGGTCCCGAGGGCCACAGCAGGTGAAGCTGCCCCTTGTCCTTCACTACTATCTCCAGGTCATGGCAGGCAGGAGAAGCCACTGGCTCTGTCCCATCCTGCCTCCAACCCACTGGTTTCATGGTTTATAAAACAAAACAGGTTCCCTAAACTGTCAGTGGGATTTAGAAACATTTTGTATTGGTGACGAGTTGTTCCAATGCACAGACTTAGTGTAGCATTGTGCCCTGAAATTCAGGTCCCTTGATAACTTTCAGGAGGTTATACAGATGAACTTTTTTTGTTGTGTTAGTAGTTACATGTTTATTTTAATATGTATTAGAAAAAATAAGCCCATCAATCGACTAATTTCTAGGTAGAATTGCTTAGTCTGAGATGAAACATACAGAGCAAGTAGCTGTAAGAGTGAGGCAGGAGAATACACATGAATGACGGCCAGGCTGCACCTGCTGAGGACAGCATCATGGAGACGCCCTTAGAGGACCGAGTCAGGCAGTGTTCTGGGCGGGGGGTGGGGGGGCGGAAGCCTGTGTGGGTCAGTGGATGCTGCCTGTGGCCGTGTGTGTCCCAGACCCCTCCAGCTGGGGACAAGGCAAAGACTGTGCGGATGGCAGTGCCCCCTGCCACCTCCACCCAGGATTTCTGGGACTTAAGGGCACAGCGCAGACTGTCAAGTCACACTGGTAACCGAAAGCTCAATCCAAGTCTTCAAAAAAGAACCCGAAGCAAATGCACAAGTCTCCCCTCACCAGTGCTGAATATTTCCAGAGGAAATTGCCTCTGTTACCTCATTCTATGAGGGGCCTGTGGCCACAGAGCTACTTAAACCTCTGCTAATTTTCTCTGTGGAATGGACTGTGCTTTCCTGGCTTAATGGAGGAGCTGGAACACTGCGGCCGCCTAATTGGGTCTGAGCAATTCCAGTAAACCTGGAGTCGGGGATCACAGGATGACGCAGCTGAGCGAGGGCACTGATTAAACATCAGGGAAGGGCCAGTCCAGTGTTTCTGCTGACTCTAGAAGCGAAAGTCCCAGAGAGCACTTTGCAGGGAGCCTAGTCATCATGGAGAAGGGAATGGAAAAGGAGATGGGCCAGCTCAGGGATGGAGCCATGGGGGGAGAGAGAGGAGGGTGGCAGTCTGGGGCAGCCAAACTGCCCTAGTTGGGGCCTAGGCTGCCCCATCCCCCATCCCAGATCTGCCCCTCATCAGAATCTGCTTCCCACTAATCAGTTTCCTACTAAGCTGCCCCTCCAGGGAAGCTGGACCCAGAAACACACTGGGCTTCAGGCTCAGCCATGTCAGTTGAGAAGATTCCCTTCCATCTGCTGCCTGTTGGAGTGATGCAGATGGATTCTGGCAGAGGAACCTGAACCTGAGGCCTGGTGGTAGGCCTTGGCCCCGTTCTCTGCCACTGGGGCAGGAGGAGGTAGTACTCGTAATAGCCACAGGGTCCCCCTCCACAGCGACCCTCCAGCCTCCTCAGCCTGTCCCTGGCCCCAGTGCCCACCTGCTATTATGATTCTTACGGCAGCCTGCCTGATCTCCCTTTCTGCTTCTCTCATGGCACGCTCAAACTGGACCCTGCTGCTGAGGTCTCTGCTTTATAGGCCCCCTCCCGCCATCCCCTGCCTTGCACTGTGCTCCAGCTTAAGGGTTTGCAGACCTACTCTCCCCTTTTCTGGATGCTCTCCCTGTCCACACCCACATACCTACTTCCTGCTGCATTGTCCCCAGTGCAGTGGCAGTCCAGGGCCCAGGTGCCTGTAGGTGAGCCACACCCATCTGCAGGCAGAGAGTGTGGGGTGCTGAGGCTTGGTGCCAAAGCTCAAGGGCCTCCGTGGCAGGTGTGCAGGGTAGAGGGTCACAGGGCTGCCCAGAGGCACAGTGCTGGGTACACATGAGGCCTGGCTCAATGGCAACCCAGGACCCTGAGTGTGGAGCTATAAGTGACACAGCAGGGGGAGTTAGGGAGGATGGCAGGGGTAGAGATCTGGGGTTTGGTCAGTGTGACTGGCCAGGTTTGCCCTGACACTGTTTGACAGGTCTGCCCACAGGGTCCCATCGGCTATTTGTCCACAGGCCCTGCCCCCTCCTTCCTTCCTGACCCTGCTTTAAACTCTAGGGCTGGGGAGAGGCATCTGCTGCTTTCTCTGCTGTGTTGATCACTCACAAGACGCCCATCCTGTGGGCCAGGTGTGGGGGACGAGAACAGCTTCTGTCCCCAAGAGCTGATGGTCTACTTGTACAAATGAGTTTTAGGGAGTCAGAAAGATGTGTCTATCTGTCTTTAGCTCAATGTGAGGATAGTTTTTACAACAATCTGAATTTACTAATGGGTGAATGAAAATGATGAGTTTGATCTGTTTGAAAGAGGCTGGCAAACAAAGATACTTTATGATGGATGGGTGAACTGATGTGATGGATGGTTCTGTGGGTGGATAGAGGATAGACTGATAGATGAATGGGTGGGTGGATGGCAGGTAGGTGGGTGGATAACTGTATGATGGATGGATGGATGAGTGGAGGTATGGGTGGGTGGATCGATGGGTGGATGGCTGGATGGATGAGTAGAGGGATGCGTGGGTAGATGGCTATATGATGGATAGCTGGCTGGATGGATGGATGGATGGGTGGATAGGTGGGTGGTGAGCTTCCCTTGCTGGGAGGTGCCTGGTACAGAATGAGTGCAATCTGCAAGAGGGAGCAGATCTTCATGTCTTTTCTGAGTGCTGAGACTGTGGGGAGAGTGGGCATGCACTTTTGGCACACATACATC
>NW_003852441.1:280773-305458 GCF_000181295.1 Otolemur garnettii | reverse complement strand
TCTGCTGCCCAGACCTGTTACCACATGCCCAGCCCCTGTGTCCTGCTGGGCCCTGGGCCCTCAGGCTTTGGGAACCAGAGAACCTGAACCTCCAAACTCACACATGTGCTACCATAGTCACCCCTTTTGGTCAATAGCTTGACCCCAAGGGAGCCTGATGGGATGTGGAGGAGGACACAGGGGGCCTCTGAAGTACCTTAAACCTCACATTGGTGCCCAGGGTGCGGGTGGCTGGGCGTGCAGGTCAGAGTGTCTGGCTTCTCTTGAAAATTAAAAAAATGCGTCAGTTATGGGCCCCTCCCTGGTGGCAGCGAGGGCAGGACAGTGCTGCCCAGGTGACCTGGGCCCCACCTGCAGCTGCTTCACTCACTCCTGTCCTGCCGGGTCCTGTAGGCACTGAGCTGGCTACTCTCCAGGGCACCCTGGGGATGAGACAGTCGGTCCTCCTCCCATACAGTGATGGTCTGTCTGTCCTTTCCTCTGCTTGCAGCTTCACGCAGGCCATGCTGAGCCAGCCCAGGGTGGAGAGCCTGGATAACCCCATGGCCTATTGCCTGGGCCTGGTGCTTCTGGGAGTGGGGGTCGTGTTTGTGCTCTCCAGCTTCTTCGCTCTGGGTTTCACAGGAACCTTCCTAGGTAAGAGCCTGAGGGCTGGGGTGACCTGAGCAGGACCTGGGGTCCATGGGAGGGGCAGCGCCTTGTGTTGCTGTCTGGTGTTTGTGATGTCTGGTGGGGAGCACTAGGGCTATCCCCTGGCCCTACCCCTGACCTTGGGCTCAGTTGGGGCATTTTCCCTCCTCCAGGCCTTGCTTGTCCTTGGTTGGAATGGGAGGCTGGGCCCTAATAGCTCCTCTAAATCCAGGGCACTGAGCTTCTGCCTTCTGGCCCTGGCTCTAAGAGGCCTTGAGGCAGTCACAGAGTTGGTCAGGGAAGGGGCCATCAGGAGTGCCTGGATCTGGCAGTTGGGCAAGTGTGGGCAGGTGGGAAGGAGGCAAAAGCCTTGGAACACAGGTAGGGAAAGGCCCGGTTGGAGGCCATGTGAGGAGCTGAGGCTTTGTCCTGGGAAGCTGGGAATCATGGAGGGGTCCCAGCCACGAAGAAGCTGGACTGATGGAGTCAGACTGTAGGTGGGGCTCAGGGTGCTGACCCCGAGTGGAGGGGTGGCAGGGAGAGGTGCTAAGGGAAGGTTCCTCCCGCAGGCTCTGTGCAGGCAGAGTTGGGGGAGCCTACAAATGCCAGGGACTGCAGCCTCGGCATCCCCCACTACCTGCAGACCTGGCTTGGAAGCACATTAGATGTAGGACAATGGGGCCACTTCCCTCTATGAGTCAGCCAAAATTGGGTTTCTGTGCCACTTGCCCCCAGGCCCTGCACCCATTTCCTATTTCCTAAGAAGAAAGAGCCTCCTGGGGTCCTGGGTGTCCTGCAGGCCCTGTCCCCTTTGTTCCAGATAGTGACGCAGCCCTGCCAACCCCCCTGTATGTTCTTCCGTTGTTGGGCGGCTGCCCTACTTTCTGCCTCTGATGAAGCCCCATTGTCCTCCTGGAGGAGGGACTGACGAGGGGTTTCTGGGAAGAGGATGCCCGGGAAGGGTGCAGTGGTGGTGTCCTTTATTGGATAGCTACACTGTGCCTGTGGTGATAGCTGCTGCGTGTGGGCCTGTGTCAGATACTATCCCTGACCCCTTGGCCATTTCTTACTACTCAGAGTAGCCCTCAAGGGGGCTTGTGACCATGAGGTAGGTGGGTGGACTGCTGGCCTTTCTGGGATCAGATGTCTAATGGCCACACTCTTTACCGTGTCCAGCTCCTCCGGGCTGCAGGTGGGAAATCAGTGGTATCAGGACCAACTTCCTTACACGTGGCGGACAGGACCTGAAGCCAGGGCCATGCAGCCTGAGGTGTGGAGCGACCCTAAGCCACCAGCTGGCCCTAGAGGAAGCGCAGGCCCCTAGAGGGAGAGCAGCTCACTGGGGCAGGGGGAGTGACAGGCAGGCAGACTGCTTTAGCTGAGGGTCAGAAAGGGTCTGCTAAGGACACAACAAGGCAGAGGGCAAGGAGATCTCTGTGCAGAGAGTAGGGAAAGGCATCGCCAGGGAGGGAACTGTGCATGCAAAGATACAGAGGCAGGAAGCAGAGGAAGGCAGTGTGGCTGCAGCCCAGGGGTCAAGAGGATGGGGCAGGTGGTAGCAGGGGGACCCATGCCCCCTGAGGGGTCTCCATGCCTGCTGGGTGCCCTTGGACTATATGCTGCTGAGCCTGCCAGGAGGGCAGAGTCCTATGTCACCTGCAGGTCTCACCACAGGCCATTCTGGGGGCCTTTCTTACAATGGTGTGGCCAGGGAGATGACTGGCTTGAGTGACCCTGCTGTCCTTCCCTTTCTTATCCATAGGTGATTACTTTGGGATCCTCAAGGAGGCGAGAGTGACCACATTCCCCTTCAATATCCTGGACAACCCCATGTACTGGGGAAGCACAGCCAATTACCTGGGCTGGGCCATCATGTGAGTACCAGCACAGCCATTACCTTGCTGGCCACCTCCCAGAGTGCAGGGCCCAGCTCAGTCCTGAGGGCTGGGCCCTGGGAGAGAGAAAGGGGGAACATGTTGTTCACGCAGGCCAAGGGTATCCCGGGCTTCCTCTTAGCAGGTTTTATCTGGGTTGACACAAACAGCATCCTAGCACAGGGGCTGGGTAGCTCTCTCTTGAAGGGCCAGGGAGCTTAGGCCTGAGGCCATAAGCAGGTCATAGCCCCCAGCTCTGCTCCTGCAGTGTGAACGCAGTGCTTGCCAAGCACCAAGGCAGCTCTGTTTGACAGCACTGAAATTGCATTTCAGATCATTTTCACGTGTTGTAAAACATTCTTTAGATTTCTTTTTTCTTTTAATCATTTAAAAATGTAAAAAGCATTTGAGGCTGCCCCTGTGCTGGAATATTAGGGCTGGGGAGGCCCTGGGGCCCAGAGCCAACAGTTGCTGGAAGCCCCTGGGCCCCTGGAGGCCCGGTCTGAGCAGCACAGTCCAAGTTGCCGGCCCCTCATCACACACACACACACACACACAGAGGGGCCTCCAGTGCTAGGAGGGAGTGGGTCTGGCACTGCTGTATGCCTCGGCTGGGTTTGAGCTCTGATGGAGATGCAGGGATGTGGTAGAAACCCTGAAGTGAAGGAAGCCAGCTGCCCTGGACGTCATACCACACCCCTCATCACAGCAGGTCTGGTGTAGCCATTTTCTTCCATAGAAGAGTTTTTGGTAGAAAGTATTCTGCTGCTTTTATTTAACTATTGAAAGCCACTTACCTAAAATATTACAGGTGCTCCCATAGCCCTGAGGGCTTGTAAGGCCCCAAAGAGGAGTGACTCTAAAATGGTGGGATATTAGGATCCCACATCCAGAGTTGAGATTGCTCACCACAGTCCTGGGACTATGAGAAGGGGACTTGGAGATCTGGCTGGGACCCTCCCTTCCTTACCCCACATCCAGACCGGGCAGTCTCCAGCATTGCAAGCTCAGCCTGTAAACTGTCCATCTCACCTGCCTTCCAGGTGGGCCCCTCCCCTTGGACTCAGTGGGGTTAGACTGTGTGTCCCAGACTTACCTGAGACCCACAGGGTGACCCAAACTGAACCGAACTCCCCTCTACCCAGGTCCTTCTGCAGCCAGCACTCAGGCCCCTCCTTCTACCTGGAACCCTCCTACCTCTACCCTCTAGTCCTTCCAAACCTAACTTGATGTCCCCTTCTCCAGGTAGCCCTGCCAGGTCCCTCATCCTCAATGGTTTAGTTGTCCATCTCTCCAAGAGCAGAGTTCACAAATAGATCCCCTCTGTGTCCCCAGAAGTGCCTGTTGCTCAGGAGTGAGTGTCAATCCCAGGCTCAGGGCTGCCAATCCATGGCTGTCAGAATTGCACGGTACCTGCAAGGCCCCTCTGGAGCATCAGCCACATACTGAGGGGTGGTGCCCTGGTCTGAGAGTCATTAGAGATGAGCCATTACCTGGCCAGACGCTGACCCAGCAGGTCCTCTCCCAGGTGTCCCACAGCACATCTGGCTTCCACCTGCCAGGGCCCCAGGGATGGGGCCTTCCTGAAGCTCAAGCACCCAGGCAGGCCTGCATGGCATTAGCCTGGTGCTGGGGGCAGATGGCAGAGGTGACAGCCAGACTGTGAGGGCAGATGGGTCTCCTGCTTTGTGTTGTGTGGGAGTCCTGTCCCTCCCTGGCACCCACGGTTGTTGTTGCTAAACACCAGGTCTGGGATTGGAGCCTGGGCTTGGGCCTTCACTGTCCTGTGTCTGCCCTGCCTTCTCCTAGAGCTCCCAGACAGACAGACAGATAGGCCAGTGTGAGGTCCTGGAGTGGAGGGCAGAAAGTAGGCAGGCCTGAGAGTCCCTGCAGGGTTTCTAGGTGTCCTCTAGCCCCTCCATCTTGGTCCCCTGCCACCTGGAGCTCCTACTAGGTCTGGCTGGGGAGGGGCCATGTAGTGTAGAGATGGCCTGGGCAGCTGAGAAGGGCTCACGCCCCAGGCCTGGCTGTGCTCCCTCTGCCCGCACCCTAGGCCTGCCCACCCTCTCTCTGCCTACACCCCAGGCCTGCCTACCCTCCCCCTGCCCCCTTGCTCCCTTGGCCTGCCCTCCCTCTCCCTGCACCCTAGGCCTGCCTGCCCTCTCTCTGCCCACACTCTAGGCCTGCCTGCCCTCCCTCTGCCCCCTTGCTTCCTCTGCCCACCTTCCCTTTGCCTGCACCCTAGGCCTGCCCACCCTCCCTCTGCCCCCTTGCTCCCTCTGCCTGTAACCTAGGCCTGCCTGCCCTCTCTCTGCCCGCACCCTAGGCCTGCCTGCCCTCCCCCTGCCCCCTTGCTCCCTCTGCCCATGCCCTAGGCCTGCCCTCACTCCTTCTGCCTGCGTGCTGACTCCCTCCTCCCAGCTGATGTGTATGTGGCAGTCCAGCCCCCATGGGAGCAGTGGGATCAGAGGTAATGATAGAAATAGGTTGGGGGGGGGGCAGCTGGACAGCAGCTATTTATGGAAACCGGAGGCAGATGCACTTAGGCTCCCTAGTGCCGTCACTAACATGCTGCTGGTGCTCGTTGTGTGGCACAGTCAGGTGGTCACTGTGGACAGCTTGCAGCAGGTGCTCTGTCCAGCCTCTGGGCTGCTACACACTCTGCCAGGGATACCAGGGGCTCCTGGAGGCCCTGTACCCTATGCCCATCCATGCCCAGGCTCAAGCTGGGATCAGGAAAAGGCACCATCCAGCTTGGCTCGATTGGCCCAAGTGTTGGCTGGAGGAGGCAGGACATGGGGCAGGTGGACAGTGGCCCTGAGAGGCTTTGGTTCCATGTGGGGCCCTGACCTTTGCCTGTCTCCCGTAGGCATGCCAGCCCCACAGGTCTTCTGCTGACAGCGGTGGTGGCCCTCACCTACGTGGTTGCTGTCCTGTACGAGGAGTGAGTAGGGGTTGTCATGGGCAGGGGTGGGGCTACCTCTCCCTCAGAACCTCTCCTCGTAGCCAGGGCAGGCTCAGCTGGACTGTCATCAGACAGGACACACCAGGGTCACAGCTCAGAGGCAGCAGCAGCTTAGAGTGGACACACGTGGGGTCTGTGAGACCCAGCTATAGCCTGGCCACTCCCTGGTACCCTCTTACTCTCTGAACCCTCCAAATCAGCAGCACTCAGCGGCTCTGGGGGATGAAGAGATCCACCCCACCTGGACACCCTCACTTTCAGGGGGTGTCTGTGCTCATGGGGCAGGGCTTTGGTGTGAGGAGGGGCCTGTGCCCAGGATCAGCTGACTGAAGCCTCTTCCCCTGCCCTGTAGGCCATTCACCACTGAAATCTACCTGCAGAAAGCCTCCAGGTCCCACAAGAGAAGCTGACCGGGCTGTAGCAGCTTCACCAAATGCCTGGTTGGCCTTCTGCCTACCCCAGGCACCAGGCCCTGCCTGGGGGAAGATGGCATCCAGCTGCCGCTCAGGGCTCATGCCTGGCATGGGCTACTCCAGTGCCTTGAAATCTGCTGCCTTGGGGGTCCTGGACATGTCACCATGTGGCCACTGCGCCCCTCTTCCCTGCTGTCCCACACTGTCCCCAAGTCACTAATAAAGGCAACCTGACTCCAGCATCCCCTCCAGGCATCTATCTGTCCATAGGGAAGAGCAGGAGAGGGGAGGGGCCTCTCCAAGGGCTCTCGTGCCAGACTGCCTGGCCCTGTTGTGCACTGCAGCCTCACAGTGTTGGGTGGGCTCCACTGTCCAGGCTTCCAGACAAGGGATTTACATTAGCGATGTGCCTGGCTGTGACCATGGCTTCACCTCCAGGCAGCTTGGCATCCTGTGTTACCTGCCCTCACCCCCTGCCCTGGCACTCCCAGGACACCCCTCTGCTGCCTCTGCTGTGGGGGAGGCAACCAGCATTGACCAACATGAGGTGGGCATGTGTCATCACGTCCTTCATCACCACAGTCTATGGTGGGCAGGGACACTGTCGTTTCCTAACAGTTGCCGAACAGCCTCATGCCGCTAGGTGGCTGGGCACACAGTGGGCACCCTGTGTGTCCCTAGGAGCTGCCATCCAAGGGGGTGAAGGCAGGCCATATGCCAGGCAGTGACCAGGAGTGTGGGGTCAGGAGTTGCCACTGGGGCTCCAGAGTTTGTCAGAAGGGAGCCCCTCGGTCTTCCTAGCCCCAGTGCTGCCATGTCCCGTGCTGACCCTGGTTCCGCTGCTGGTGGCTGGGCCACACATCATTTCCAGAACTCCCAGACCCTGACTGGGGGCTGTCAGGGACCCCCGTCCTGCAGGTGTCAGAGGCCCTCAGCCCTTCATCCTTGGCTGGTAGCTCTCTCAGGGTCTCTTTTGCCCCTGAAGGCCAGCAAGGGGCTCCCCAAAGGACCTATGGGATTGGGGCTCCATAGGAAGAGGCTTGTGCCTGTTCCAGCTCCCCCTACTTCCTTTGGTGACCTCAGGCTGGCTACTGCCCTCCTCTGGCTCCTGGGCTCCTTAGTCATGTCCAGGGGGCTGCACCGGACAGTGTCTAGTGGCTGGCCCTACCCAGACACCCAGTGCTTCAAGGCCATGGGCCTGATTGGACATTTACAAAGATCTTGGGCCCAGATCTCACATCTCACTAGAGCCAAATGGTGCATCTCCCCCTGGGTTCCTCACAGATGTGGTGCTCAGGGACACAGAGCACATGGCTTCTTCCCAGCAGCCCCAGCAGCCACCAGCAGGACAGTGGACACATACATTGTGGTTTGTTCACATAAAGCACTGTCTGCAGTGAGGACTGTGTGGCCGGTAACGCGTGGCTGGTAACATGTGGCCAGATCTCACAGACACAAAGCAGTGCAGCCTTCGGTGATGAGGGCTGGCTTAGTTGGGGGCAGGGGGAGAACAGGGATCCTCAGGAGCCAGAAACAGCCCCACACTTGGTTCTGGTGCTGTCCAGCAAGTGTGCACATATGAACTTTCTTAAAGCTATACTTTTCCTTTTTGCACTTGGCTATTGCTAAATTATATCAGGTTGAAGCAGATAAAATTGCCAGTGCTGAGGGCAGTGCCTGTGGCTTAGTGGGTAGGGTGCCAGCCCCATATACTGAGGGTGGTGGGTTCGAACCTGGCCCTGGCCAAACCACAACAAAATAATAGCTGGGTGTTGTGGCATGCGCCTGTAGTCTTAGCTACTCGGGAGGCTGAGGCAAGAGAGTTGCCTAAGCCCAGGAATTGAAGGTTGCTGTGAGCTGTGACACCATAACACTACCGAGGGTGATAAGGTAAGACTCTGTCTCAAAAAAAAAAAAAAAAAACCCAACAAAAAACACCAATGCTGTCCTTGATCATTTCTAACTATAAAAATAGTATTATTATATGATTCAAACTAATACCTCCTCAATATTAAAGAAAAACTCAGCAGTTTGAATAGTATTAACCAGAAAATGATCAGTGAAAAACAGTTCACTAAAAGTTTTGAAAGAAACATAATTGTGGAAGTGCAATTTATTTTAGCCACAGTGGTAGTGGTGGGGGGATTTTCTGAGATTATGATGTTTGAGCTAAGACCAAATGCAAGAGGGAGCAAACTGATGGAAGAGTCCTCAGGCATATGGGTATGGCATGTGCAAAGGCCCTGGGGTGAGAACAAGCTCAGAGTGTCCCAAAGGAGCAGCTCTGAACAACTAAGCAGTGTCAACCATGGGCACCCTTAGGGGGCAGGAGAAGGGGTTAGGAGCTCCTGGGCACTAATGCATTTGTAGGATGTTTGGCCATGACACTCAGGATGCCAGGTCCAGCCCAAATGAGTTGGCCTTGGAGACAGAATCACTTCTATGGGGTGACCTGAGGGGTGTCAGGAAAGCCCCATGTGCCTCCCCTACTGCTTGTCCTGTGTCTGATGTTCATCTCTTTTCACCTCGAAGGCTGACATGTGTCAGGGAAAGTGCTGTGTCTTGGGACAGTGAGGGGGCAGTGAGGGGCTCACTTATCTCCCCAAATCTGACTTGCAATACTTGAGAGGAAGGGGACAGGGTGGCTCTGGGCCAGAGGGACTGCTATTTCATGACTACCATGTAGGCTGGTGCTATCTCCTCTTTGGCATTAGAGAGGCCTAGTGACCATTTCAGGAGGGCTTCTTTGAGGGGGTGAGAGGACCTAGGCCCAGCGCCCAACTCCTCACACTCCTGGGCCAAATACCCCTCAGGGTCTGCTAGCTAAGCTGAGCACAGAGCCCTGTGGACAAGGCCAGCTTCCCCTCTTGGCACCGGCCTTCCCCTATAAAACCAAGCCCTCCAAGGACACAGATCAGCCTTTCCTTCAGTTCTAGTCAGGAGACTGTGGGGAGGGCTAACTCCATCCCTGCACACAGCTTTTGGAGCTGTAGCCCCTCATCTGTTCATGGTCCCACAATGTCCGCCTCATGCACATAGCAACAGTGCCGCCCTCACTGCTCATGGACCTCTCTAAAGGCTTTGTTTTTGGTTTCTAGAATTCAGAATGTCTCAGGGACATTGTCTCTTGAGGGACAACGAGAAGCATCTAATCTGACCTTGTCTAATGCTTCAATCTCTGCCTCTCCACTTGCATACCCCTAGGGTTAGGGAGCTCACTCTCCACACACACAGCCTTTGAGGACATGCTGCTGGCTCTGACTGATGGCCTGGTCAGGCCTATAAAGCTCCAAGTATCCTGACCCATGCACAGGGACTCTGGGCTGAGCAGGACTCTGCTGGAAGGGTCTGCTCTGATCCTACAGAACAGAGTTCATCACTGATGAGGAAACTACCAGAGAGTTAGGAGCTCAGCTTGAGGAAGGGAGCTTGTTAGTGAAGGGGAGGAAAAGCCATCTCTGGTTAGCTCCTTTCCTCTCTTCAGGAGATGGCCGAGGGCCAGGGTCACATATGACAAGAATAAGCCTCAGAACCTCCTGTGTAAGGAGCTAGTAGGGACAGGCCCAGGCTGGCTCAGTGGCCTCTGGGCCCATGGGCCTTCTTAGCCCCTGTCCTAGGAAGGTCTGCGTCTGGACTCTGTGTGGGGTCCAACTCAGGACACAACCATGCAGAGCCCTGATGGGCCCTGCCTAGCACACTCCTCAGACCCAACTTTCAAGAAACTTCTTAATGCTCTTTGCCTCCAGACCCAACTGTATGGCCAACATTTCCTGCCTGAGGGGCCACCCCCAACGTTTGGTCAAATATTTTAAAATTCCCATTCCATTCTGTGCAGGAAAGTTGCTATGCTGCAAGTCAGATCTGTAGTCAGGCTCATAGCCTCATAAGTGCTGCGTGTTGCCTCCTGCTCGAAACACACAGGACACAGAATTACCTGCTGCACAACAGAATGTGCCCATTGTGTACGTGGGCAACAGGAAGACACCCTGCTGGCTGCAGGCCCAGCTGTGGGGGAAGGAGGCCTGCACATAGGGAGAGCTGGGGTCAGGGCCATGGCCCTGGCACCGTCCTGCCCTTTATTTGGTATCAAGCTGACCCTCCTGGGAACAGAGGCCTGGAAGGAACGGCTGTGTGGGGTCCACCTTGTGGAAGGTAGAGGAAGGTGTCACTTAGTCTGGGGGTGTTGCTGGCCCCTGCCTTGAATAGCCCCTCTCTTGCACCCTCCACTGGCCCTTTCTGCAGCCCTGTGTAGGGGCAGGGGCTCAGCTTCCTCCCACAGATTCAGGCAGACAGATTTGCCTCAGATAGGCAGGGAAAGGAGGGAAGAGAGTGTCAACGGGGCAAGAACCAAGAATGGTGAGGTCCCAGTCCCTGCCGGCCTGTCAGATGACTCCTGCATAAATTTCACCAGGGATCAGAGCCAGGCCTGGAACTACTGATGTAGCTTAGATCTGGCTTGAGAGCCCTTGAGTGTTCACTGTGATGTGTGTGCTTGACGTATCTGACAGTAAGAGTGAGGCCTGAGAGAGAGGCAAGGACTCTGTGGCAAGCGCCTTGGATTGTGGCAGAGCGACCGCAGCAAGGGAGGGGAGGACGTAGGCCAAGAGCCAGCAGGCTATGGTTCAAGCCTCAGCCCAACAGTAACTAGCTGTGAGATCTTCCCTCTGACTCAGTTTCTCCTTCTATAAAATGGGGAGAGTAATAGCTCCCACCCCTCAGGGTTGCCTGGGAAAGGTGGCATCACTTAGAACAGAATCTGGCACCCAAGTGGCATTCTCCAGGCTCATGGGGGCCCTGGGCACCTGTGTTTGGCTGTAATCCTGGTTACCAGTGGACAGGTCAGATGAGATGCCCTTTGAGAGCCCTTCAGGTTAACGAAATCACACAAGCCCTCTGCAAACACCTAAACAGATGAGCACTGGCACCCACGATACCGCCCACAGAGCACCATCACCTGGGTGGCTGGCGCAGCTAATGGCTTTCTGGGTTTCTCCTAAAATCAGATATGCCAAAGCAAGACACTGTCACAGCCAGGAGCAACTCTGCACCCTGACTGGGCTCAGTGGGGCTGGCTGGCACCAGGCACCTACTGTGTGCCACAGCAAGGACACCCTCCTGGTTCGCTGCTGAGCACCTCCGCCCAGGCCTCACAGGTCATTTACTCTTGTCATTACCAGGCCTTGGGCTCTTAGGAGTTTGTACTTGCTCATCCACAGTCACAAAACTCGAATCTTGGTCCTCCAGAATGGTGTGCTCCCTGGGCCTTCAAGGGCTCACTCTGGCTTTGAGTGCCAGCCCCCTCAACTATAAAAATGAGGATGTAAACGCTCAAGATGCTGGGGCAGAGGGGGAGGGACCCTGGCCTGGGCCTGACCAAAGGACCCTTTTTAGGAGCCGGCAACAGGAAAAGGATGGGGGCGGCCCAGTGGCTGCGGAGCCCACCAGGGCACAGAACATTTCTGGTTGAAAGAAAGGAGCAGGCTGAAGCTTTTGTAAGAGTACAGGGGTGGGGGATCGCTCCTGCTGGGCGCTCCAAGTCCCGCGCCTGGTCCCTCCGGGTCCTGCCTGCAGCCCCTCTTATGCAACCCTACGCGCTGCGCTGGGGCGGGGCGTCTGCTGCCCTCTGGCGGCCGGAGCGCGCGGCCGCCGGGCGGTGGCTTAGCTGGAACCAACGCCGGCCTGGGGACGCCAGCGGCTGGGGGCCGGGGCGGGCTTTGTGCGGGGACCTGACAGAGATACAGTCTGCGCAAGCCCCCAGCAAACGGCGCTGCCATTATTGGATTACTATGGTTATTCTCTGGGGAGACGGAGAAACAGAAAAAGTGAAGTAAGTGAAGGCGCGCGTGTGTCGTGAGAACTGGGGTCTTTGCCCGAAGTCACAGAGCATCAGAGGCATAGCCCAGACCAGAACTCCGATGCCCCTGAGGCCGCTGAGCTGGATGTAGAGGGAAAGCAGAGTTGGAGGTTAGTGTCGGCCCGACCCTAGATTCAGAGTCTGGCGAGTGCCCAGAGGCTGGCGCGGCGCCGAGGGCGGGGCGGGGCGAGGCCAGGGGCGTGACGCACTGCGGGGTGGGGCGGGAACGCCGGGCTGGCTGAATATAAGGGCAGCGGCGGGACAGACAGACCAGAGCGAGCAGTGTGTGTGGAGACCTGGCTTACCGAGAGTACAGCCGGCGCAGATCCCTCTGTCTGCTCACTCGCGCGCCCCTGTCGCACTTCTCTCGGTCCGGCGTCCACCTCCGCGACCCCTCAGCCCAATGAAACTGGCTGCGATGATCAAGAAGATGTGCCCGAGCGACTCGGAGCTGAGCATCCCGGCCAAGAACTGCTATCGCATGGTCATCCTCGGCTCGTCCAAGGTGGGCAAGACTGCCATCGTGTCGCGCTTTCTCACGGGCCGCTTCGAGGAC
Organism: Otolemur garnettii; assembly: GCF_000181295.1. NCBI lineage: Eukaryota > Metazoa > Chordata > Mammalia > Primates > Galagidae > Otolemur > Otolemur garnettii. The sequence continues at coordinate 293,166 of NW_003852441.1, read as the reverse complement.
GCCTACACGCCCACCATCGAGGACTTCCACCGCAAGTTATACTCCATCCGCGGCGAGGTCTACCAGCTCGACATCCTGGATACGTCGGGCAACCACCCATTCCCCGCCATGCGGCGCCTCTCCATCCTCACAGGTGAGCGGGGTGGGAGAACGAGCCCTACTGTTGTGGGGGTGGGGGCGGGAGTTTTGCACTTGGCGCCTGGAGAGACCCGCGCTGTCCACGGGGCAGCTGGCGCCCCGGCGGCCCCAGAGTCAACCCGGCTTGTCCGCTAGGCAGCCTCCCTCCCTCACTCCTTTTTTGCTCCCTGTGCCCCTGCAGGAGACGTTTTCATTCTGGTGTTTAGCCTGGACAACCGCGACTCCTTCGAGGAGGTGCAGAGACTCAAGCAGCAGATCTTCGACACTAAGTCTTGCCTCCAGAACAAAACCAAGGAGAACGTGGACGTGCCCCTGGTCATTTGCGGCAATAAGGGTGACCGGGACTTCTACCGCGAGGTAGAGCAGCGCGAGATCGAGCAGCTGGTGGGCGATGACCCCCAGCGCTGCGCGTACTTTGAGATCTCGGCTAAGAAGAACAGCAGCCTGGAACAGATGTTCCGCGCGCTCTTCGCTATGGCCAAGCTGCCAAGCGAGATGAGCCCCGACCTGCACCGCAAGGTCTCAGTGCAGTACTGCGACGTGCTGCACAAGAAGACGCTGCGGAACAAGAAGCTGCTGCGGGCTGGCAGCAGCTGCGGTGGCGGGGGCGGCGACCTGGGGGACGCCTTTGGCATCGTGGCGCCCTTCGCGCGCAGGCCCAGCGTGCACAGCGACCTCATGTACATCCGTGAGAAGGCCCGGGGTGGCTCCCAAGCCAAGGACAAGGAGCGCTGCGTCATCAGTTAGGAGTCTCTGCCGCGCTGGCGACAAAGTCTGAGGACCCTTTTTGTTTAAAAGTCAAGTCCGTCCGCCAGCCCTGTGTGTCCCGGTCCGCGCGGCGAGCGCACGTGTACTGGCGTCTTCCCTCCCAGCGACCCGGGGAAGCGCCACCGAATGGAGAAGGGACGGTCATCTGCTCTGGAAGGAAAGAGAACTGGCTAGGACTGGGTCTCCTCCCCATCCCCCCATCGGTGCCCGCCACCCCCCGCGACTAGAGGGGCAAAGGCCCAGCAAAGCGTGGACTTGTTTCTCGCGAAAACCTAAGCATGAGAGTGGGGAGGGACGCCATGGAGTCAATCAGTCACGGCCAAGCTTCAAGAAACTGTCCTGCTCGAGGGTCAGGACAGCTGGGCATTATCTCATCTGTGATTCCAGGTTGCCATGATAGCTGGCAAAGCTCCTACCCTCCGAGAACTAAAGGGGGTGTGGGTCAAATCAGCCAAGTGACTTGTTTACATGTGTGTGAGTGAAATTGCATAAAGGGAAACAAAACATAAAACTTGCACTTTAATAGTAGTTCTGGTGTCAACATGGACATGAACAAAATCTTTTCCAGGTGTTTATACTGTGTGTGTGAGGTCTTTAAAGTTGTTATTGTGGGTTTTTTAAAATAAAATAATTTAAAATGGAAAACTGGTTTTTGTGTTTCGCAATGGCTGAGGAGGGAGGAGGCTGGGTTTCTGCTTCTGTGGAATTAGAATTCACCTTCCCTGGAACAGGAAAATAACCCTGGCAGCCTGAAAATAGCTCTAGTCATCACAGGAAAAATGGCTGGGGAGACGCTCCAGGTGCAGACCAAGTCCTCCTATTCCGGGTAGGCTTGCTGGATCTCAGGGTACTCCCTAAAGCTGAAATCTTTCTGGCCATCAACCTGTTTAGTTTTCTTTAGGTCAATTCACATGGGGCCTTATTTTCTGAAAGGACATTCTCATTTCCCCATTAGTATAAGGGCCATTGGAACTGTGCCTGGACATTTTTTCACTAGACTCAGGGTGGGCCTGGGCTACAGAAAGATGTCACTCAGGCCCTGCTTTCACAATTAGGGAAATGGAGCTTGAGTTGCCACATTTCACTGTCTGGAGATGCTGAAATCCCATCCCCATGGCCTTTGCCTCCATCCCCCACCCCCAGCCTCAGGCAGTGCTCTAAGTGAGCTCCAGTGCCCTCTTTACCTTGTTGTCTCCCTCAGTGAGTGGGACCAGCTTTACCTGCCACTAGTAATGGCAAACTTGGGCAGGCCATACACATCAGGCCCTAAATTCTCCATGGAGGAACACAGAGAACACTGTCTGCATGGGTTGCTGTGGGGGTTGTGATGTTTGAAAATTAGTGAAAGTAGAAAGCAGCACAGTGCCTGGCAAGCAGTAATCCAAACTATTGGTGGCTCTGAGTGGGTGATCAGCCCTGTGAAAGACATTCAATGCTGGGAAGGAATTTCAACTTTGTTTAGTGAGGGCAACTCCCTTCAGGACTGAACTTCCTTAAATTTCCAAAAGGCATGCACACCATCAGCACACAGCCCAAAGGGGCTGACCACAGGCAGGCACAAGGATGAGCCATTTGGCATCTGCCCTTGGGGACAGATGCCATTCCTTCATTGCTGGTGTCGCTGGTATGTGTACTGGGGTGGAGGAAAGTAAGGAGCAGAAGCTCCCTTCTGTGCCTGAGCAAGGAGAGGAACATTTTCCTCTCTTTGACCTGAGAGCCATCCTGCTATGAATTTCTCAGTACAAAAACCATGGCATCCAGAGAGCAGAGCGTGGAAGTTCTTTTAATTATACAAGATTAAAATTGTATAATTTTTTACAACTGAAAAATGTCACAATTCAAAACACTGGAACACATGGAAAGTCCTCTCTCTCTCTGCCTCTGTGAGGAAGCTTTCTCCATTTTAGCCTAGCACTGCAGAAAGACCTTGATGGTCTTGTATTTTTATGTGCTTTGTGTTTCATGGTATTTGGGCAGAGCCTTAAAACTGGCTCATTCACTACTCTGAAATTTCATGAAAATAACTGATTCAGTTAAATAACAATCCCAAGATAGAACTGGTCTAAAAGGTGACTACCCACTTAAATTCAGAGTCTGCTTTTCTGCCCAAAGCCACTGAAATCTTATCTCCTTCACACATACCCCTTCCTAATAGGACAGTCTCTTTCTGACAGGTGGCTGCAGATCACCACCACTGGAACTCTGCTAAAAACATCTCTAACTAATACTCCTGCCAATGAGGTCAGTTGGCAGGCAGCTGCTAAGCCTCTGAACTGGTCAGCACAGGTTATGTGCTCCTTTCTAGACCCAAACAATATTCAGTTACTTCTCACCTTAAGAGGCAAGGGAAGAACTGCTCTAATCTCAATTTGACAGTCAAGGGGACAGCACACAAATAAAATGTCCTATCTAGAAGAAATCAGAAAAGCTGGAAGATCCACAAAAAAAAAATAATAAAATAAAATAAAATTAAATTAAAAAAAAAAAGAAAAGCTGGGAGAGAACAAGGGCAGTTTATAAACACTGAAGAGCTAGAACTTGTCTGGGCAACTTCTAGGCCTACTTCACCCTGTGGAGGGACCATTCTGAACTGTCACTTAGAGGGGCCTTTTCTCTAAACAAAAAGTGCATCATGAACCCTTTACAGTGCAGTAAATGTTGCTGACTCTGACGCAAGAAGGCCAGAGGGTGGAATACTTTTTTAAATCAGTTCAATGTGAAACTAAAATGACAGAAGAGGGAAGAGCTATTCACTGGAAAACTGGCTTGAACCTGCACAGAAAGACAGCACTTCACCAAATCCAGAAAGCGTTGTGGATATGAAGTGGTTTGGCCATTCTTGGGCACTAATCAAAGGTGAGAGGAGATGAAAGGAGCAGGAGCTGAATATAAGGAGAACCTGGAGGAGGTAGGGAACCTGGCAGGGCTCTGGGCTGATACTTCCCATGGATACAGCTCAATTCACTAGCTAAAACATAAATCAAACTCTTTCAAGAGAAAAAGCTCCCCCTGACTTTTCAAAACAATGTTCATTCTCTCACAGCCTTCTTTTACCATATGAAATGCACGCCATATGAGTGCAGGCCTAATTCATTCAGTGAAGTCTATGCAAATGTTTCATGAAACTGCAGTTAACAGGAACAATATGTACCTGGTACACTCTGAGCATAAAGGGGGTGGGAGGAGAGTAAGAGAAGGAAGCTGCAAGCTGCCTCCTTTCCCACTGTGCTCTTCAGCTCTGCCAGTGGGGCCACACACACAACAGAGGCCCCTCCCCAGAGGCAGGGCAGAGTCCTCCACACTTCCCCAGCCTCCAGGAACATTCTGACTGCCACCAGTAGGGACTTAAGCTGTCAAGCATCTAGACACAAGGGAGCCCCAAAAGAGCCTAGTTTGCTGGCTCCCTGAAGTCCATGCTGACCAAGCAGTCTAGCGGCTCTGAGGTTCACAGCTGGAGTCCAAAGGAACCATACTCCAAGGGAGTGCTGGGGTGGGGAGATGTTTGCCACTTCTTTCTTTCTTAGGCATTCCTGAAGTCAGCCTCACTCTACTCCTTGGGGATTTCAAACATGCAGAGACTCTTGTACTTTTGCAGAAGTTCATTCTTGGTCCTGACTTGTTCCCGGAGGCTGTGCAGCAGCAGCTGCTGCTGCTCAGGGCTCAAGTGGATGCCAGGCATGGTGCTAATGAGCTTTCGCATCTCCTGGAACTTGGATTTGAGGGCATTCAGGTCCTGGTGGATGTCTGGGCTGTCTTTGTCCATGCTGCAAGGGGCAGAAGGCAATCATTAGCATTCACGCTGGGATCCACAACTCATCTCCCTACTATACCCCCCAGAACCAGCCATCACTCCCACAGTATCTTTTAGAATGCTGTGTTTGATATACCTGACCCCGACTAGGCTATGCACAGAAGGCAGGGACCACTTCCTTCATAGGCGACTATAACCCAAGAGAACCACCCGAGTGCCAGGCACACTTGCACAGGAAAGGACACCGAAACTCTGTTCTTTAGTACAATCAACTGTCATTCCATAAAGGTGGGAACTGTCTGCCTTGTCATAGACGTCCCTCTATCCCTGGCCCAGTGCACTGGACACTGCAGGCACTGAAGATATATTAGTTCAAAGAATGTTTGGCAATTGCATTCATAAATGTGTGCTGAATAAATGAACAAACCAATGCCAACATTAGGTGACACACGCCAAATAAAACTTGCTGAAATACTACATTTTGTCTAATTTGAGCTATTTCCAGGCCAAACAGGAGACTTAAAACTAGCAAGAGATAGATAATTTTAGCTGATGTTTTGATGGTTACTTGAGCCTGTTAACATAGACTAATTTCCACAGAACTGTTCACAAATTTTAAATTAGTTACAAGCTATTGAAAAGTATTCAGTAGGTACAGACTCTCTCCCACCATACTCAAGTCAACTCCTTGCCTTCAGATCAAGCACATTTTCAAAGCAGATCATTCACTTCATCTCACAGCTATTATTAGCTGAGTAGAGATCCATGCTCCCTCCTCACTACCAAATTAAAAACAAGAACAAAAACCCTCACCCAAGATTAAGGAAATAGCTCTGAGTTGCTTAAGTGGATGAACTTTTGAAAATAAGCAGCTGAGACTATAAAAGCCAATTCAGTAAGCTGTTCTAAAAGTAGCCATTGAGGTGTAAGGGGTAAAAAACTGTCAATGATCACTTATTTTGTTAATAAATGTTCATCCCTGGTGGGGAGTTTCAACACAGATAATGCTAATTGACATTTAGTTTTCATCACTTATCTGCTTCCGCAGACAGAACACCCATCTCCCTGGAGATCCATCAGTTACATCTCCCACCCAGCAGACCTGACTGCCACCAGCACCTGCTTGCTGTTTATCAACTTCCCTAAAGTCAGAGGGAAGATCCGGACAGCCAACCAAACATTTCTTGTTGTCATTTGATGCTCTTAACTTAGAGATATAATTAACGATATACCTTACCTCAGTTTCTAGGGAGGAATAATTGGTATTCATGAGAAATGAAAATATTTGAAGGGAAGCAAATAAGGAACATCTCTTATTTTAGTTCTTTTCAGTTCAGCCCTGATCCACAAATGTGGACAGAAACCATCTGGACTTTTGGAATCATCATACCTAGACAGCATGCATGATAACATTCTTATGAAGTTAAGTCCCTAGGAGGTTTTAAAATTATAGTTTTAAGAAAATGGATTCATATCCTTTGAAAAGGTACAGTAAAAGCAAAATATACAAAAAACAGAAATTTGGAAGAAAGTTAGATAATCTAGTTCTTGAAGCAAACATAACACGGCCCCAAAGAAAAGTTAGTTACGACTATAAAAGTGGGCCACAGGGGCGGGCACCTGTGGCTCAAAGGAGTAGGGTGCCAGCCCCATATGCCAGGGGTGGCAGGTTCAAACCCAGCCCCAGCCACAAACTGCAAAAAAAAAAAAAAAAAAAGTGGGCCATATTTAAAATGCTCATTTCTGAAAACTCTCACATCTCTAGGGTTGCCCATTCTTCACCTGGTGAACTTTCTGGAAAGGAGATGAGCTTCATATAATAAAAAAGGAGCATTTGAAAAGTTGCCTAGAGGGGAGCTGAGCTGAAAGGGGGCCTTGCAGCCCACAGGGAGGCCCCTGTGCAAGCTCTTCAACCACCCCAGCTGGTTGAGGTAAACAGAACTCCTGGAGTGAGGAAAACACGCTCTTCAGAACACACTATTTGAAACAAGGCGGCACCTGTGAAGCCAGAATGACTGAAATATTCAATCCAAAAGAAAAGGGACAAACCCAAATACTTAGTGAATAAAGGCAGAGGGCTCTAAATGGGCCTGGCTTTGTGTTCAATGTTAGTCATCAGCCAATTTTAGAAGGAAGAAAAAAAAGGTGACTAGGTCAAGGATGAAAATTGTACAAACAAGGCAATGTCTACACACTTTTGGCACACCTACCCTGCTTTTGGACAAACACACTACTGCTAGGGGCGATCCTCAGAGCACCCTTCACTTGGATGACAGACATTTGTATCTGTGTCACCAGATTCATGGGCAAACTACACAGGGTTTAGGTGAGTGGGTCTGAGAATCATGCCCCAGTTTTCTTTATTTTTCCCATTTCTTTCTCCTCAAAACTTCTGACCCCCTTGCCTCACGTCCCACTCTGTCTAGCTGACCCAGCCGTCCCCTCTGCCCCTAGTTTCTCCTCCCATTGCACTAAATCCAGTGGCTCTCGTCTCTCCAAAAAAATTTTTTTAAATGATAGGTGTTTGAAGAAAAAAATTCAGATGACAAGACACTCAAGGATAGGAAAAGTCCCTTTAATTCCATGTTCTAGAGATAAAACCTCCACTAATATGTGGTGTATACTGTTTCAGACTGCTTTGAAATATACAGTTACATACAAATACAGTTTTGTTACTTAACAGAAATGCAACTATACCCACTTGGGATTTCTTTCCATGTTAATACATATATGATTATACAGCTGAATTATTTGGCTGTTCATGGGTATTTGGAATGTTTGCCATTTATGAGAATGACAAGGAACATTTTATACATAGGTATCTGTATGCACTTATGCAAATATTTTGGCAAGGTAATTCTCCAGAAGTGGGAATTTTGGGTCAAATGTTATGTATATTTACATTTTTGACAGATAACACCAAAACATCAACCAAAAACCCTGCACTGACATACATTCCATGTGACCACTGGCAACACTGGCTATTACTTATCTATTAGCTATCTGTACATCTCTGTTTCAGTTCTGCCCTGACCTGAGAGGCCTTTGGGAAAGAGGCTTTGAAACTCATACCCTTGCTTCCATCTGCTCTCAGGGACATGTGAAGGACATTCTTTTTAGGGAATAGTGACAAAAGGTTCTCTACTAAAGGGAGTTTGAAAAGTCATGGCCTAGGACCATTCATGTACTCTCACCTCTGGAGGCTGAGAACATTTCCCTAGCCACTCCTCAGTCCTGAATTTCAGCTCCCTCCTTCCCAGTCACCAAGTAGCTTCTCCCTAGAGTCTGGGGAGGTGGCAAATGTCCAGAGTAGACTCACTGGCTGCCTCTGACATGCTAGACGGCTGTCCTCCCAGACTTACTCCTGTATGTCTCCTATTCTCCCAACCACCAGTCCTGCCAACTCTATCTACCTCCTCCAGACCTCTCTTATCCACGCACTGCCACCCCACCACTGCACTGCCTTTCTGTGGAAACAGATTTTCCTTTCTTCCTAAACCTTCTGCCCCACCTGTCTTCAGAAACCCAAGTCTGAGCAGGTCATTATGCTGCTTTAAAATCCCAGAAGGCTCCCACCCCCAGACACCACCTTCCAGTACCACCAATTGCCTCTAGCCTTCCCAAGTAGACAGGTGTAAATCCTCCCTGTGTAAATTTCTCAGGCTCCCTGAGGAACTGCAGACTAAGATGAGGCCGGCCTTCAGGGCCTGCCTGGTGGGGTCCAGCAGGAGCTTGGCAAGTTACGTGGAGCAAAAGGAAAGGCAGAGGCAGGGGAGTGAAGAAGCCACTGAGCAGTCCTAGAATGTGTCTTCCACAATCTTTGACATGCCCCTCCCGTGGGCACCATCCTTTTCCCTGGGACGTAGCAGAGGAGGAAGAAAGTTAAGGACAGAGAGTTGCAGTACCATGTGCAGACCACCCCTAGGAGTTGACATGGGTTCTTTGCAGGCCACATCCTGCACAACCCGGAACAGGCCTCAGCTGGTGTGGAGGGCCGGGCAGATGAAAATAGACACTTATGTGGGAAGCAGCCAGCTGATAACACCCTGTTCCCATGAAAGTGATCTTGTTGACCTACCGCAACATGCTGACTCTTTGAAGCAGCCTGGACAATCTCAAAGGGTACAGGATAGCATGGTGTGCTCAGCAGTCAGCTGCCTCTGTGGTGGCAAGGAGGGCTCATCTCTGCCTACCTAGTGCCCCAAGGCAACTGAAGAATTGAAACATTTAATTTAAAAAATGTTTTCAAAGTACCCATACTGACAGAATATTCTATGTGGGCCAAAACCATCAAGCAGGGCCACCACATTTAGAATGCCTAGGCTGGGACACTCAGTTCCAGCCTCAGGTTAGATTCACTAAGTTTGAAGGAATAAAATGATAGCTTTTCCTAGTCTAGCAGAGCTCATTTCATTTCTCCTTTAGTACATACGTACTTTTATAATGTAGCTTCTACATACACCAAGAAAGGTCTCAAAGAGTTATGGTTTGTATTTCTGATAGGCATAAAAATGAGATTTTTCTTTTCCCTTTCCTCACTCTTTAAAAATAACAAATGTGTAGCCTTAATCATTCACCCACGGGAAAGACATGAGGAGAGAAGAAATGGGCTCCAACTCCAAGCGGTGCTGTCCTTGCTGGGGCTCTCTGATAAGACATGGCCCTGGAGCCCAGGGGAGGCTCTGGCTCTCTATGCTGCACTTCCGTGGACATTCCTGGCAGAGGGCTGGTGGGCCCACCAGCCTGGAAGACTTCACCCACCCAAAGGAACTGCCACTAGGTTCTTCTCTAGGCTTTGTGTTAGATGGGTCAGGCAGGGAATTTGAACGTTGTCTGCAGAGATCCTTGAATGGAGGGTTAAAAGTTTGGGCTCAATTTGGGAAGAACGGGGGGCAGAGGAAAATTAATCTGATAACATGCACAGGATAAATTAGAGAGAGGAAATTATGAAGGCAAAGAGGCTGAATAAGTAGTGATTATAAAAAGTTAGGCTAGAAGACTTGGCCAGTGAGTGGTATCAACAGACTTAGAAATAAAGAAATAGATTAAAGACAAGATATTCCACTAACTAAAAGCAACATGAAGACAACTAGGCTTAAAAGATAATGAAATTTATCATGAAGATACAAGAACTAAAATAGTTTGGCACTGGAGAAGAATAGAGAGTCTGGAAGCACATACATGGGAATTCAGTGTATGAAAAAGGCAGCAACTCAAGCAGGGCACACAGTGAAGATTCAATAAAAACAGAAGTGGGAAGATGTGATTAACTAGGGGAAAAGCTAGTACCCCCTACTCTTTTCACCAAAGTAAATTCCACAAACATCAAAGAATTAAAAAGTAAAAAATGGAACCACAAAAGTCCTAGGAAAAAGGGCTCAATATCTATCATTTTAGAGTGGGAAGCCCTTTCTAAGTAGGACAAAACTCAGAAGCTATAAAGGAAAAACTTAATTTGATTGTGCAATTACATGATTCTGAATGAGTAAAACAATATCATGACCATGAAGAATGAGGAAAGAAAGCCACAACTTGTATTTATAACACATTTGACATACAAAGACACCATTTCCTCACTGTATGACAAGCTCATAAAAAGAATGACCTAAAAGAAAATTGGACATTCTATAGGGAAAAAATACAAATGACACATCAAATTGCATATGAACAGATGTTTTACTCAATGGACTAAAAGGCACAGATCAATTTATCTTCTGACCTATCAGACTAGCCAAAGTTAAAAGTTTAATAGTGATTGCAAAAATATGGGGAAAGACACATGTTGGTGAAAGTATAAATTGGTGCATTCTTTCTGAATTTGCTAATAGTGATCAAATTTTTATTTTTTTATTTTTGAGACAGGAGCCTCAAGCTGTCCCCCTGGGTAGAGTGCTGTGGCAATACAGCTCACAGCAACCTCCAACTCCTGGTCTCAAGTGAGTCTCCTGCCTCTGCCTCCCAAGTAGCTGTGACCACAGGTGCCCGCCACAACGCCTGGCTATTTTTTGGTTGTAGCTGTCATTGTTGTTTGGCAGGCCTGGGCTGGATTCGAACCCACCACCTTGGGTGTACGTGGCTGGCGCCTTAGCCACTTGAGCCACAGGCACCGAGCCAGTGATCAAAATTTTAAATTCACATATCCTACTGCTAGAAATGTATCCTTCCAAGACTCCCAAGAGTTCACCAAGACAGCACTGACCGCAACAGCAAAATGTCCTTGAACAGGGAACTGTTTAGGTAAGTGACAGCACATTCAGAAGGTGGACTATTACGCAGTTTGGGGTCAAGGGAGGGAGCTGGGAGGAACGGAGGGAGAGGCTCACTTTGTGTTTTATATTTATGGATACTCTTGGAATCCATCTACAACTCTTTTTTTTACATATTCTGGGTAGCAGATTTATGGGTCATTTTAGGTTAATAGATTTTTTCAGGTTAATTTAAACAGTCTAGCCTACAGGACTTAATTTTGGAGAAGCTGAAAAGATACAGTGCTCTAAATTTAGCAACAGCTATCAAAATAAGAGATACATGCACCCTCTGCTCTAACAATTCCACTGCTAAGGGTTTACCTCATTATAAACTTACTCAAAGACAAGGATGCTTACTCCAGCACTGCTGGTAAAAGCAAAAATTAGAAAAACACCCAATAGTCCATAAACAAACTAGTTACATAAATTATGTGCATCCACAAGAGGCAATTCTCTGCAGCTGTCTTAATGAGATCTTTATATGTAGTATAGAAAGGTGTCTGAAATAGACTAAGCAGTAAAAAAAGCAAAGTATAGCGTGATGTCATTTGTGTAATTTTTTTGTATTTCATTTTTAAAATTTACATTTATATAATTTTGTGCAAAGACATGCATATCTTATTCCTGGAAGGAAACTAAAGAAAGTATTAACAGCAGCTACTAATGGTGAGCAAACTTGGGGAAAGAATCCTCTTTTCTTTTTTTCTTTTTCTTTTCTTTCAGTAGTAGGCTTTTATTTTTAATATCTATTATACCATGAATTCATAGGGAAAAGGTTCCAGTAGCTCAGGGAGGTGCCTTGCCATTGAATGTGATAAAGCCTTGTATGACTATTATGCCATGAATTCATGGGGAACAGGTTTTAGCACCTTCTATTACTGTTAGATGGGGGTCTCTTGGTTTTCCTGTGTGCTATGCTGTACACCTATTATGCCATGAATTCATGGGGAATAAGTAGGTTCTAGCACCTAATATCATGTTTCCATTGGTTCTCTGGGTTCTCCTGTGTGCTATGCTGTACACCTATTATGCCATGAATTCATGGGGAATAAGTAGGTTCTAGCACCTAATATCATGTTTCCATTGGTTCTCTGGGTTCTCCTGTGTGCTATGCTGTATGCCTATCATGCCATGAATTCACAGGGAATGGGTTCCAGGGGCTCAGGCTCCTTTCTGTTGGTTCTCACAAAGTGAGCTTCTCCGAAGTGAGCTTCAGGCTGGAGCTTCAGCTGAAACCAGGTACCTTTCTCTTTAGCTTTCTTCTTTTTTCTTTCACACATTTTAGGAAGCTATCTTGGCTCTTACACTGCTTAATATGCTCAATATGAACATTAAGCCTCTTGGCAAGAATCTTGCTCGTTTGTTTACAACAATCCCAACAGCATGCTGGATAACACTGTAGACTCTTCCATTTTTGCCATGATAACATTTGTATGGCATGCCTTTTTGAACAGTACCCATTCCCTTGATGTCTGTAATATCACCTTT